>NC_042511.1:17718564-18020669 GCF_900963305.1 Echeneis naucrates
TTAAAGCGTTTTCATGACCATTCTGTACTTGGCTCAACATTGTGTCTGTGTAAATTTTGCGCTTCTAAGTTTATGCCAAAAAGCTATTAAGTTGGTGTTTGAGTTAAATTTTTGTCATGTCTTACATGTCTCTAAGTTTCTATATCTCGCAATCAATTAGATTATCACTTGATTCATTATCATTACTTGTATGGTTATTTTGTTGAATTTCATTTTTGTGTAGAAAAGAAAATCTGGTAACATTAATATAATATACATCACAAATGTTGGAGTTGAGGAATATAACTCCCAGCAGTCCAAGGCCAACAACAGAAACACTGACACAATCCCTCCTAGATTCACTTCCTTACTATAGCCAGTGAGACTGATGGCACTTGACACACTGCTCTCTCCTGTTTACTCTCAGCCACATCACACTCTGTCAGTTTGAAAGAAAAACTATATTTTGTGCATATTTGGTGTATATAAATTTGCACTTACTGTAAAACCACATGCTGCTTCCCAAAAGTTTGTGCATAGCTTGGAGGAATTAGAATAAGGCGAGAAGATGTCTTACTTTTTTTTTTCAGTGCCACAGCCACTGCATGATAGAGCAGTGAGAAGCAAGCTGAACAGCCACATGCTTTCAGCCACAGGCCTAACCCAAAACTTAAAAAAGTGTATATTTTCACTGTCAGACAATCTTTGGGCTTTTGTCATTCACATCTATCAACAAATGTGTAAAGCTAATGAAAGACCACAGTAACATTTTGGCTCACACATTGAAAGGTTCATCCTTAATAGTTTTGGTTTTGATACTCTTTAATGCACTTCTTTTTTTTTTTTTTTTTCTTT
Source organism: Echeneis naucrates (assembly GCF_900963305.1). Taxonomy (NCBI): domain Eukaryota; kingdom Metazoa; phylum Chordata; class Actinopteri; order Carangiformes; family Echeneidae; genus Echeneis; species Echeneis naucrates. The sequence goes on from NC_042511.1 coordinate 17,719,399, forward strand.
TTTTTTTTCCCCCGCCAGAGGTGAGTCAGGAGCCGGCAAGACTGAAAACACCAAAAAGGTCATTCAGTACCTGGCACATGTTGCATCCTCCCACAAAGGAAGAAAAGACCACAACATTCCTGTGAGTACTCTCCTTCTATATTTTTATAATTCCAGCTTGTTGTGTCTGCTTTAAATCCATGACCTGAAGAATATCCCGAAGAAATGTGTTGAAATGCTAATGTTAATGGTGGTTTATTTGCAAAAACATGTATTATTGTTTCTATGCCTTTTACATGCATTTTATATCACTCCACAACCCCTGAAGACCGGGTTATTCTTTTAACAATTGGAAATAAAAATGTGTGCATCATCAGAACACCACATGTGACGTAACAATCAATGAGCAATCTGGCTGAGTTGAGATTGTTGTGTATTTTCCTGTGAATAGATAAGGCCACAAGTGAATGAGGTGTTTTGATGATTAAGAGTGCAAGTATCGGTATTGGATTGTAATTCCTTTAGTGGACAACATGACTTTGTGCATCACATGTGTGTGCAAACTATCTAACAATTTGCATTTGTTTATCTGTAACAAACAGCCAGAATCACCTAAACCAGCTAAACTGCAGGCAAGTTTCTATGTTTTTTTTGTACACCATGTTCATATGCATGCTACACTGATATTTTGTTCTTGAATACATCCATTCATGGTTAGTTGGACTAGCAAAACCTGTTGAAATTTACAAAAAAAAAATAAAATAGAATAAAATCAACATATGTGAAAATTCTTTAAATAGCCTACTTGGCATTTACTATAGCTCTCTATCAGGATCAAAAGTTAAATTTTAAACAGGCTTGATTATTCAAATATATTGTGCTCTGTGTCAGTGTGCCATATTGTAAATTTGCTTGCCTAATTTAGATTGACACTCAATGAAACATACCGACCTGCATGCTTGTATCTGAATGTTGTCAGTCTCACTTGTCATCTTGTGAATCTATGTGAATTGTAGTCATTTCTGCTTCCAAAAATGTTTAAAATGCTAATTGTATAGTAACGTCCTATCTAATTTCTGCTTTGGACTGTTAAAATAGACTTGCTGGCCACATCTATCTGCTAATGTATCTTCTGAAAGAATCTGTATGAAGCAGTTTATGTTTTAATGTTTTAATTTTTTAAGTTTAACTTTCAGTATCAGCGTGATTCTGTGTCTACCCACTTGGATATAGCAGCTTGTTGGTATCCCTTGTAGCTATCTAACCAGTGAAAGAATTATATCAAAATTGAGGTATGAACTCAGAAATCCATTAGTAACCTGGGTCTTGAGGGCAGGATTACAGTCCACTGAAGTATAACAACACTTGGTGCTAATTCCATTTACAGTCTGCTGTAGATTCTGATGTAATGTGTTATTTCAGAAATATTATACATAAATCTGAGGTTCATTGGTATCCATGACATTAATGCAGTTTATTATTTTCCATAATAACAATTGAATCTCCCCCAATATCTTACAGAGTGGACCCCTGTTTTATGTGAGTAGTATGTAGTTTCTCACCTAACTCATCCCACTTACAATATCAAAGGGGTACTTTACCCACTCTGCTGTCACCTACTTGTTAACCTCCAATAGCTCACTAACTCTTTAATGTTGTGCCTGAATTTGGCTTGTAGATGCACTCTAAACCACCTGCTCTAGTTTTGCTTTAACTTTTTTACACTGCATGATCTGTATTTATTTTGTCCAAACTGCTTCAATAATAATTTGATAAGTGCACCATCAAACTACCATTTCCCATCTAATTTCTTTTACTTTAAAATTAATTTTTTTAACCTTGCATAAATTGTTTAGTTTTTGTATTCTGTTTCTAATGCAAGAACCCTCTGTTGGCATATAATGACAAAGATGTGATGCATTGAAGCCCTTAGATCTATGTACCTGGAGCAGTCAAACAACATCATGTGTTACATGTGTAACTTGTCATTTGGAAAGAATTTAAATATGAGAAATATATGTCTACATTTCACAGCACAATTCACCAAACTGTATTTACTGTGTTTATGTTTTTTTATAACCAATATTTGGATGAAGAGTACAATTGCTCACACTTCCTATACCTTAGTCAAGCATATTTGAAAATAATCATGGCATTGAAAAGATTGTTGCACTGTATATACTGATGTTAAACAACCCCCATAGTTGACCAGTTACTACGTATGTACAACTGCTTGTATGTTGCATCTGACATAATTGATGGAGATGTTTACCATGTAAAAACCAGATTCATTATTATTATTATTTTGGCAACTCACTGAATTTATGTTAGTTATTTACCAGCTCTGTAAATTGCCAACATAATTTATCAGACAGTAACAGTGAAATCAACATTGCATGGCTTAAAGTTTTAATTTCTTGGGCCTGTTGATAGTATAAGTCAAACTTCTCATTATTCAAAAAAGAAACCATCTGAAATTGTGATTTATTTATGATTATTTTTTTTTTAATCCAAAAACAGTAAATAATTTTGCCATACCACTGGCCTACAAATGCACTGTACCCAAGTATGCAAGTGATGGCGTTTTAGGCCATCACTTGCATGGTTAATTCTTTGCTTCAAAGGCTTTGGGAAATTAGTGTTGACCGATAATTAGTCAGATGGTTTACATGTTGTCACAGTCAACAATAGGCCATTTTTAGCGGAGAAGCCAGCTCTGTTGGCTATCAGATGTCTGACACACTCATTTTGCAAGAAGAATGTGGGCCAAACTTGTAATCCTCCTAAATTGGACCCCCTTCGTGTTTGCAATCTGCTCTTTGTTTTTATGTTTGCACAGCAGACAGCATAGATGAATAAAATTCACCAATGAACTGTTTTAACTACAAAATTGTAATGTAGATCTGTATTCATGTCGAAACAAAGGCTTTTGGTTTAAATCCTCTGGCCTCTCTATGTTTCGCTGGGTTTCAGGCTAGCTCAGCCTTGCTTCAATCCAGCTGCACAGAAATTCAATTAAAATCAGTCCACCATGCTCTCCTGCCAAAGATCACATTACATGTCTCACATCTCCCTATCAGCCTGATGCTGGTTCCTCTGTTCTTTTGTGGCAAATGGACTCCTGTGTGCAGTGTTTTTTATGTAATGGGAAAATATTTTACTTCGTAAAATACCAAGAAGAAAAAAATGCAGGAGAAATATTTTTTTTCTCAGTCATTTTGATTTCTCTGGGCATGACAAAGCCCACAATGTGGCTTAGATAGAAACATAGTGGGCCACCTGTCCAAACATCTGTATCATTCATTTATTTGGTTATACAACCTCTTGAAGTATCCAGGCAAAAAGCCACTGTTTCTGTTGTGTGTTGTGGATAGCTGGATAGCCATATTTTCCACCAATATGCAAAAAAATAAAAAACACAAACCCTAATTTTGTTTTGCTAATTGAGGACTAATTAACTTGATTAAAATGAGTCATTTTAATAATGATTTCCATGGACTGTCTGCATATGCCTAAGGGATTACATCTTTTATAGGTTTTCATTTAAAACGAAATGTCTGCATGTTTGTGGTTTCTTTTTTCTTTTTTCAGTTGTCAGTAAGAAGTACAACTTTCTCAACGTTTGTGTCTGTTGGTCATACCTTTTCTTGTTTCAACATCCCCCTGTTTTTACAGGGTGAATTGGAGCGTCAGCTTTTACAAGCAAACCCTATCCTTGAATCTTTTGGGAATGCTAAGACAGTGAAAAATGACAACTCCTCAAGATTTGTAAGTAAAGAAAAATCATATTCATGAGGTGACTTGTCTGTTCTTCGTGAAATGTCTGCTGAAGTGTTTGTGAAGCCTTCTCCTGTCGTTTTTTCTTAAGCAGAGTAATTGAATTATTGTATTTTTCCTGTTAGCAGCTGCACAGACCATATACCCAGACACAGGCACCTGTTAATCACTAATAATGCCTTTGATGTACTGAAGCCTTTAAGAACGGAGGCAACTCCACTAACAGACTTCTTTTTAGTGAAATAGGACAATTTGTTAAATTCAATAGAATTTTTTCTCAGTTTATTAAGTGACTACATTGCTTTATTACATGCTGGCCATTGTTTAAAAAAAAAAAAAAAAAGTAAAACCATACCTTTACTCAACATGGCAACTTCAAAACATTGCCTCACTTTATCATCAATCAGTATTCATAAAAGGGACTTGTCATTCATAGCGTGATTCATGACTCATAAGAGCATGTAAGAAAATGTACTTAGTTTGACATATTAAGGAAGCAGCTTATTTGTGCAGTATAAAATATAATAGTCAGCTCTGTAACTGTGCATATTGATGGTGTGTGTTACATATGTGTATCTTGTTTCATTCACTTCCTGAACATTTATCTTGAGTACATTTTTTAAGGGGAAATTCATCCGGATCAACTTTGATGTCACTGGATACATTGTTGGAGCTAACATTGAAACGTGTATCCTGTTTTAAAATGATTTTATATTGTATATATTTCATTGTCAATCTAGGCATCATGTTTACATAGAAGCTTTTTTTATACACACCAAATGCAGTTTTAGAAAATTATGTGGAAATTTATTACTAGATTAACTAAATCTATAATATCACAGTGTTAATTAAGTGTAATTAGTAAGTGTTTCAAATTCAAAAGAAAGCTAATTTTTAATCTTAAATCAAACAAATCAGCAAAATAACCTTAACCAGTCTGTGCCAGACTTATTGGAAAAATCCAGAGCTATTCGTCAAGCCAAAGATGAACGCACCTTCCACATTTTCTACCAGCTGCTGGCTGGAGCTGGGGAGCATCTCAAATGTGAGTAGATTTAAACCACCATACACAGTGGTTACTTTTTTGACTGGTCTGTCTGTCAAAAATTCTGAAAAATTCTTTTAGCAGTATTACTTACTATCAAAGTCATAGTATTATTCAGTATGTTTTAAGTTTGTTTCAGCGTTATTAATGCCATTAAAAACTTTAAGAGGTTTCTGCCTCTTAAAGGAAGTTTTTCCTTGCCACTGTCGCTGAGTGTTGCTCATGGGGGGATCTGTTGGGTCTCTTAAAATCATTTGTAAAGTGCCTTGATGTAACTTTGTTAGGATTTGGCGCTATATAAATAAGTCTGATTTGATTTGATTTGATGAATGATTGTGCACCCATCCAAATCTTATTTACATTTTCTGTCCACAGCGGACCTGCTTTTGGAGGGATTCAACAATTACCGTTTTCTGTCTAACGGCAACATCCCTATTCCAGGACAGCAGGATAAAGACAACTTCCATGAGACAATGGAGGCCATGCACATTATGAGCTTCGCCCATGAGGAGATTCTGGGTAGACTTTCTAAAATACCAACATAAAACATACAGAACAAGGAGGAGGTTGCTCTTAATTGCTCTCTTTTTTTATTATTATTATTCTAGCCTGTGGAACACTGCTGTTTGATCACTTAAATATGAACTTCAAGTGAAGACCACACACAGATTATTTTCCAAAATGTAGTCCTTTATGGTTTTTAGAAAATGTTCCAGGTTAAGTTATAGTAAAACAGCAGTTGCAGTCACTTCAGTTCTACAATGTCGCTTGGGTTAACAATAACAGCAGGACATACTGAGCTGTGGAAGATTGTTAGTTTCCATCCACACTCCAGACAAGGTAGATGTTAAGAGTACAACTGTTCTATTGGGAATGTAAATAAAGTTGATAACGTATAGAAACTCACTTCAACCAATGATATTGCTCCATTTGCTACTATTTCCCCGGTCAGGTATGGTTTTATGACAATGGGGGATTTTGTTGTGAATTTATCCCATCAATAAACTAATGAGCAGGATGAGTCATCAGAAATGTCGAATGATTTTTTGATAGATTGCTTTGATAGAAGGTTTTTTTTATTATTATTATTATTACTTAACATTTGTTAGAATGTGGCAAAAAATGATGTCTTTGTGTCCAGTGATATAAATATTTATTCTCTTTCCTTTAATGCCTTCATAGTCATGAAAATACATTATGCTCAATGGTGACATCTTGCTGAGTAATTTCATTTTCTCTGAATTCTTATGCTTGTAGCTATGTTGAAGGTTGTGTCCTCAGTGCTCCAGTTTGGTAACATTGTTTTCAAGAAGGAGAGGAACACTGACCAAGCCTCTATGCCTGATAATACTGGTAGATCCCTCTCTCTTTCACATGCTCACACACATGCACACAGAGCAGTCATTTTACATCTCCACAACCCTGTAACTTGGCACTACCAGGTCAAGACAATGTTCTCCTGCTGTTCCTCTTACCATTTATACTTCAACTACTCTCCTCCCTTTTCCCCTACCACCCTCTGTGGTGCACGGTGCACCTTATCCGCTGAACAGAAGAACTAGTGATTTATATCTCTTCTCTTGCTGAGCCTTGTCGACCAGCCATTAAGCCACATCATTATGAGGATTTACTCCTGAAGGAAATGGGGCACAGCTTTCCAGTTCCTTCACATGTGGCACTGCATATTTGGCACTTAAACTGAATAGACTGGGAGAGAGGATAAACCTAATGCCAGTGATGCATCTCAGCCAGATATTCCAAATGTGATGAGCAGAACCTTGGACTGAAGCAGATGTCTTCTTTTAGTAGATCAACTTGGCTGACCTAAATCCTACTTTTCCACATGCTCAAACCATAAAAAAATTTCCCCAGTGAATTTCACTTACATTGAAAACTTAACATGTTTCAAAAGTGTTTGCTTCATCTTAAAGTTTTGCTAAGACATCTTTATTGAAACTTTCCACCCTTTTCTTTAAACTCTGAACACAAAACCCATGTTTTTCATACTACATTCACAAAACCTGACCCTAGTGGTGAAACTGAACAATCACCTTAAAACAATTCCATCTCTGCTAAAAACCAAATTGTGAAAAAATTAGAAATTCATTTTGTGTAGACCACCTCTTATTGTGAAGTCAATTAACATTTCTTCCCTTTTTATTTTTCAATCCCAGCTGCTCAGAAGCTTTGCCACTTGCTGGGTATGAATGTAATGGAGTTCACCAGAGCCATCCTGTCACCAAGGATCAAAGTGGGCCGAGACTATGTCCAGAAAGCACAGACTAAAGAGCAAGTTAGTTAGATTTTTTTTTTCTTTACAATCATTCAGGATGTGTATCTTCTTTTGCACAAAACAATATCTGTGTATGTATTGTGTTAAACTCCAAACTCCACTTGTTTGTGAATCGGCCACTGGTTTCTCGCAGCTTAATAATTATAATAGATGCAACTCAGTGGATATAGCCTTTGTGCCAACTGTAATATGTTAATGAAAATGTGACTTGGAAAAGATATGAAACTTTAGTACTATAAGGACTTGCCAAGATGTACAAGTCTATTTGTCCAATGGAGAATACATCTGCCTTTAAGGGTATGGCAGCATTTATGAATTACAATGACTAAATGCACCACATGCTTAGATCATCTCTCTACCTCACTCAGAGATTTCCTTCTTTGGTTTTCTTCTCAAATTTTGGGCAAATAATTTCTCTCTTCTCAACCTCCTTTCAGGCTGACTTTGCTGTCGAAGCCCTGGCTAAAGCAACATATGAGCGTTTGTTTCGCTGGCTGGTCCATCGTATTAACAAAGCACTTGATAGAACCAAACGACAAGGAGCCTCTTTCATCGGCATCCTAGACATTGCTGGTTTTGAAATTTTCCAGGTTTGGATTAAATTTTGTTTAAGCAGAAGAAGAAGTAAAAATTCAATAACCATTTCCAATACTGGCATGAGGAAATCATGTTGTTTTTTTTTCTTTGTTTGTTTGTTTGTTTGTTGTTGTTGTTGTTGTCAAACTATATACATTTGAGGTTTTAATTTCGTTTTATTTATACATCTTTTTTGTATTTCTCTATTATTGCAGTTGAACTCATTTGAGCAGCTTTGTATCAACTATACAAATGAGAAGCTGCAGCAGCTCTTCAACCACACCATGTTCATCTTGGAGCAGGAGGAGTACCAGAGAGAGGGGATTGAGTGGAGCTTCATTGACTTTGGCCTGGACCTGCAGCCCTGCATTGATTTGATTGAGAGGCCGGTCAGTCTTAATCAATCCTTTTGGTTGAAAGATTATTTAAAGTACACTACTTTAAAATATGCATTCCTAAATGCAAATTAGCCACAAATTGTTACATTATGCTGACAAGCAATTTTACAGCAAAAGAATCCTCATTAAATAGTTTTTTAACCTTCTCTACTTTAAATGTGAATAAAAAAAATCAGTTTTATCTAGAAAAGTAATTGTTGGTACAAATTGTTGGGACAGGTCACGTTTATTATTCTTTCTATCTTAAGTCTTCACTTCTGTCATGCGTTATTTTTTTCAGGCAAACCCTCCAGGAGTGTTAGCGCTGCTGGATGAAGAGTGTTGGTTCCCCAAAGCCACAGACAAGACCTTTGTAGACAAACTGATCCAGGAGCAGGGCACACACACCAAGTTCCAGAAGCCACGTCAACTTAAAGATAAGGCAGACTTCTGCATCATCCATTACGCAGGCAGGGTACGCTGGCGCAATCTCTTTTAAAATCACACTCAGCAGGTTTCTCACACAGCTTATGTGAAAACCCACCACTATGTGTGCTGGATTCTTTTTAATCCTGGAAGTCTGTTCTTTGTCAATTTTGAGAGGGGAGAAGTGTCTTTTTGGAAATTTGGAAAGAGCATGTTTGTAGGGCATTCGTCAGATTCTCTTCTAGAAAGCACTCCCCAGGACAAGAGTACAAAAAAAGTACTAATGCTGATCATTATAGCTGTTATAACAGACACTATTATCCTAATGTATGAACTTGGACTTGCTTCAGTTCATTATAAATTTATGTGAATGCATGCCCCATCGTTAAGGCACTAATTCAACTCGTGGAAAACTTGCACATAACTATGGATACACTCTCCTACTTTTTAAGTACTTAAGTTCTGTGTTGGACCAGTTCCTTAATCTAAGTCTACATTCATATTTTCAAGACATATCTTTTCCTCCATTGTCCTTTGTTGCAATAATCAAGTGAACAATTTCTGGCTTTCAGGTAGGATAAAATAATGATAAATGGTTCCACTGTCGTGGGATATCAGGGACGAATCCTTAATTTATAAGACATTGTATGTGAGTGGATTTGCACACTGTAATTATAGTTCTGCAATGGAAGAGCAGAACATTTAGCTCAAACAGACTTGCTGAGTAGCACATCTGCTTATCATTAAACGGACTGTGTCGTTTTACAACAGTCACATATTTTGAACTCGAAAATCGTCACTGTGGAAAAATGTCTCCAACATCCCAAAGCTGTCTCACATGTTGTCAACACTGGCGTGCACAAAAAAATCTAATCATATCTATAATGTGAACTATTAAATAATAATGACTTACAGTTACATCCCATCTAACGCTAGGATTTTATGCCTATGATAAATAGTTAAGATTTTGAATATTTTTCTGTTTTGAGATAAGTGTTTAAATTGATGTGCTTCAACCTCAGTAAACTGGCCATTGGATTAAAATATATTAGATTTGGAAATGATCATCGATGTCTTTCTGCCTTCAAAAATTCAGAATCATTCAGGTGGCAGTTTTAGTTGTATTTTTTTAATCCATATTACTGTTATACTGTTATACTACTATTTTACAGGTGGACTACAAAGCCGATGAGTGGTTAATGAAGAACATGGATCCCCTGAATGACAATGTGGCAACTCTCCTTCATCAGTCAACTGACAAATTTGTAGCTGAACTCTGGAAGGATGGTGGGCGACTAACTTTTTATCTCTAAACACTAAAACAGCACCAGATGCATCTATGTACACCAGTCACACTCTATGAGATTCATTATCTATGTACCTGTATGTTTATTCAGTTAAACACATCAACATATTTCTCACTCAAGCCTACTAACAACAGCTGTCAACCTTGTTGCCTCAGGCCTAAAAATTCATGGAGTGTAAGGATTATGTAACATTCCCTCCCCTCCCTGTCTCTTTCTTTGTGTTGTAGAGATTCAGACCATTCAAAAGGCTTCATTCTATGACAATGTCACTAGTCTGGATGAGCCAGCAGGTGAATGACTGGGTTGTGCTGTAGCAGACCTGGGCCAAAATAATAAAAGATGAAAAATGAACATTGTTGGGTTTGGAACCATGCTGCTTAAAGATTTAACAATCAAACTGCTCCCTGAACAGGTTTATTTCTTGAAAGTATATTTTTGCCCAGATCTGGCTGTATGGTTCATGCTTCAGCCAATAGTGTGTCTACCATAGCTACAATGCTCCCATTTGCTTCCAGGCTGCATGGCTCATGTCTGCCCAAAACTGTAGTGCATAGTCCCTAATATGTTCAAGTAGAACATGGGGATTAGCTCCCTTTAGTTAAATCAGTGTGCCTTAATTTGTGTCAGTTTTCATGTGGGCCAGCATCGGTCCTGTGATCATATGATGGATAACCTTGACACAAGCCTTCAGAATACAGTACATATGTTTGGGGTTGTCGTTGCTTATTTCAGGCCTTGTTCCACCTCTGTGATGTGATTAAAGATTTGAAGCTTGACTGCAGGGTATTTAATGGTATTAATTTCTCGCCTTCAACCTTCTTATATAAGCTGTCCGTAGCAGGGAAGTGTAACCAGATGTTGATTTTGATATTTGCTTTGGCTCAAAATGGCAGTCTGGTAGGTCCAGAAAGCAAGCCATACTTCAGTTGGTGACTCATAGTACTTTTAACTTTAAATTCACTACTGGGACATTAATAAGTGACAAAGTGTATATTTATTTCAATGTTAAGCCATAACTCATGTGCTGGGTCATTTTGTTGAGCTGTGGTAGAATTATTCTGCAGGTAGTATTACCCGATTATAAGTAATGCTTATTGGATGAGTCTGGTAATTTAATATTTTTCTTATTGTCATTAAAATTGCACAAAAAAGGATCACAAATGGATCCTGTTGTCAGAGTTGCAAAACTATGATATATAGCTCTGTTGTGGTTCAGAAATTTTTAACAGCACATCAGTCAGCCAGTTCATCACTGTGAACATGAGCACTCCACTCCCACATAAATACTTGCTATAATAATGCCTAAAAGTAGTCCCTGTCAATTCCTGTAAGTAATATTAATTTCTAATAAATTGATCTCTTAACTTGTTTTTAAGCTTAAATGAAAACTCAGGACTAAGACCTAGTGAAAGGCCAGGAAGTCACAAAATAATTGATATGTATTTTTGACTTAAGTCTCATTGGATAAGTTTGTAGGATTGTTTTCTCAGCAGTATTGCAGGTTTTTTTGCCATGAAAAGTAAAATATGAAATCTCTCATACAGCTGCCATCAAGCATTTTCTCTTATTCACTGCGACCAGAGAAGATCTTCCAATTCTTGCTATTAAATTTCAAAATGATTGAGTACACATTGTAAGAAATACACTTCTTCTCAGGTACAATAACATATAAAGCTGTGTGCAGCAACTGATAAGATGTGCTCCATATCCATCTGCAGAGGCTAGTGGTAGTTATAGACTTTGAATGTGTTTGACAGCTGCTGTTTGATTATAGTCCGTCATGTGTCTTTCATCCATTTGCACTTGATCATGTAGCTACAATATGTCACTGTATTGCCATGGCACTTTCAACAGAGTGATTCTGCTTCTCTCTGAAGTCTCCATCCTCTAACCAATTCTCCCCTTCTCCCCAACAGTGGACCGTATCGTTGGCCTGGACCAAGTGGCAGGAATGAACGAAACAGCCTTTGGAGCTACTTATAAAACAAAAAAGGGAATGTTTCGTACGGTGGGACAACTATACAAGGAGTCGCTCACAAAACTCATGGCCACACTGAGGAACACCAACCCCAACTTTGTCCGCTGCATTATTCCCAACCACGAAAAAAGAGTAAATACAACAGATATGTATATATATCTATATAGATATAGATAGATAGAGAATAATAACCTTAGCCCTGTTCTTCCACATCTCTGATGTACATTGCAAACTAAAATTTTCTAGAAATGTGGCAGTACAGTCAAATTTGCTTCAGTTTGTAACTGTATATTTGTTCCCCCCTTCAGGCTGGTAAACTGGAGCCCCACCTGGTTCTGGACCAGCTGAGGTGTAATGGAGTCCTGGAGGGTATTCGTATCTGCAGACAGGGTTTCCCCAATCGCATTGTCTTCCAGGAGTTCAGACAGAGGCAAAAAAAAAACAAAACAAAACACTATAACAAAAGGCTTCTCAATTCTGTAACTGCTGAAGAAAGATTGGCTTTTATTTCAAGTTTACCTTTTTTTCTCTCTTTTGTTCACAGATATGAGATTCTGACACCCAATGCAATCCCCAAGGGTTTTATGGATGGCAAACAAGCCTGTGAAAGAATGGTAGTGTTTTCATTGCTTCTCTATTTTAATTTTAAAGCTGCTCAATATTTTGGATTTTAAAGTGTATCAATTAAATTGCTGTATTAAAATGTATTGTGTAGAATATCAATCCTCTGAGGATACAGAAGTGCTCAGGATACAGGGGGTGCAACCGCTTCTGCTCTTCAGGTGTAAAGGCAGGGGAACAGAACCTCAAAAAAAGCTGTGGAACTTTTATTATGAAAAAGAAGAGACCTATATCCAGCAAGTCTAGAAACAAGACAGCACTAGAGTGGGAATGCATTTCAATCCAGACACCACTGATCAAACGCCTGCCATCTACAGTGATCATCAGATCATAGATGATGTTCTCACACCTGGGGGCAGTGTAGCTAAATTGGACCTCTGAATGGTTAGGCATGCAATCAGGGCCTTGCTGCCAGTAGCCTAATTATCTGGCCACACCTCAAATGCCAGCCACCAGGGAGCCACATAATCAGGGACAGACCCCCTTTTTCACACCGTATTCAGAACAGCCAGCCAGCAGAAACTGCTTTTAGGTCACACCCAACCACCAAAAGTTGGTACAGCTACTTTTTCACAGGAAGTACAGCTTTGTTGGCAGGAGGTGGAAGAAAACAGCTCAACTAAACCAATTGTAGAGTTGGTTTAAGCAAGAAAAAGTATCTGACAATGTTAATGTCAATTTTGACTAATTTGTTGAGTGTAGGGCCTCATACATTATCACAGGTCCACTGCCATAAAGATTGTGAGTTGAGGGGTCTTCATTCAGGCCATGCAGCAGTGTGATATCCAGTTCTTTGTTTTGCACAAAGTGAATCTCTTGAAGAGGAACATCTCTTTGAAATGCTTGAGTTGAAACCACTGCTTACTGTAGCAACTGCTGCTTATATTGTTGCCTGAAAATGGCATTGACTTGGTTAGTCACTCACTATCACTTTGTAATGTCTTGCAAAACAAAACAAAACAAAAAAAAAAGAGAAAACACTAATTTTGTTTCTGACGAGAAGACAAACAAAATGAAAATGTAAGTTGTTTGAATAAATTCTCAATGGGGGCCTGACCTCAAAGTTGATTTCTCACAAATTCTGTGTTTATTTTATAGATCCAAGCCCTGGAACTGGATCCTAACTTGTTTCGTATTGGTCAGAGTAAAATCTTCTTCAGGACCGGTGTTCTGGCTCATCTGGAGGAAGAGAGAGACCTGAAGATCACTGACATTATCATCTACTTCCAGTCTGTGTGCCGTGGATATTTGGCACGCAAGTAAGTGTCATATCTCTGCATTTTACTTTCAACAGGATTTCTAGGGAATATACATACATCTATTTTTATAGTCATGATCTGTCATGATCTGATACAAAGCATCCAGTTGTTTGCAAAGGGAAACATCTCAATCATGCTAAATCCCATATACTTGACATATCCAGGTATTTATTTTGTGTATAGTGCTATAAAGGTCTACATCAAACTTCAAATATCTGGAGGTTATCAACTGAATCTCCAGCTCTGCGCAACCTGACTGGGACTTGTGTGTGGAACAGAATGTCTTCTTAATTGTCCTGCACTAGGAATCTTTCTTGCCAGTTTTCAGATCTGATATGATTCTCTTTCTTCTGTCATCAGGGCTTTTGCTAAGAAACAGCAGCAGCTGAGTGCACTGAAGGTCCTCCAGAGAAACTGTGCTGCTTACTTGAAACTACGACACTGGCAGTGGTGGAGGCTTTTTACTAAGGTGAGATGCTAACCTAAGACACAAAATAAAATAAAATAAGTTCAAATATGTTTTAGAGATGACACAACTCTAAGCTCTCTCATAAGTAATTGTCAAAACCTTCTTTGGTTGGTTAAAATAAACAAGTACAAGCACTAATATTATCGCACATGTTTTTTGCCAACACATAGAGTTTACATTGCCACAGAAACTGAGCAAACTCCATGTGCCCATGATGAAAACCTTGAGAATAAGCTAACTCTATCCATCTCTCTTTTTCAGGTGAAGCCCCTGCTGCAGGTCACCAGGCAGGAGGAGGAGCTGCAAGCTAAAGATGAAGAGCTGATAAAGGTGAAGGAGAGACAGCTTAAAGTGGAGAATGAGCTGGTGGAAATGGAAAGGAAACACCAACAGGTAAACATGTCCTTGTGGAAAAAAATATTTCACTTTATATGAGGAATGAAGGGAAGCCTGGATGCATTTAAATCTGTTCTTGCTCTGCAGCTCATAGAGGAGAAAAATATTCTAGCAGAACAACTCCATGCAGAGACGGAGCTCTTTGCTGAGGCTGAGGAGATGAGAGTCCGTCTGCTTTCTAGGAAGCAAGAGTTGGAGGAGATCCTCCATGACCTCGAGTCTAGAGTAGAGGAAGAGGAGGAGAGGAACCAAAGCCTGCAGAATGAGAAAAAGAAGATGCAGTCACACATCCAGGTTTGTATTTAAATATAAAAACCTGTCTCCTATGATATCAAAATAAAGCTTCAATTGGATGGTAGTGTTAGGTATGAATGAGGTTTCAAGAGTGTTCAGAGTATGACATCATTCTGCCCAGTGTCATATCTTTCATGGTACAAAAATCTCTTGTTGCCCAACAATTCTTTCACTCCCAATTCAAAATGATTTCTTTCCTAATGTTATTCTCTAAATATAATAAGTTGTTTGTTGAATGAGAATGTTTCTGACACTAATGTGTCCAGTCGTTCTTTGAAAGACAGCTTTGTAGTTTGAAGACTACTTGGCTTGTATAAACAATTATTTATATAAAATATATAAAAAAAGAAAATGCAGTCAAACTTTGACATGCTTCATTAAGTTGTATACATCAAACTTTAATCACTTTGTAAACCGCATTGGATAATGATTATTCATTTGTGCATGCATTTCTCAACAGGACTTGGAGGAGCAGCTGGATGAGGAAGAAGCTGCAAGACAAAAGCTTCAGCTTGACAAAGTGACAGCTGAGGCAAAGATCAAGAAAATGGAGGAGGACATTCTGCTGCTGGAGGACCAAAACTCCAAGTTCCTTAAGGTGAGAAGATTATATGTCAAAATATACTGCTAAAGTCAAACAGGAAACAGACTTCTTCATGTTAGGACAATTAAAAGTCAAGACATAGATGAGGCAAATGATGGAACCGATATTTTAGTATTAAAAACATTAAACCAAGTAAATGTAACAATTTTATTTATCGATCCAAGATTATTGGTCCCCTTTGCCTGTCTTCCTTTCCAGTTACAGTTATCAAAACAGAACACACATTGACCATTGAGGCAGCACAGTGTTTGTTTCCTACTTTTTATATCTTTGCACCTTTTGCACCACGTTTTGTCTAACCTACACTTGAATTTTACCCAACAGGAGAAGAAGCTGCTGGAGGACAGGATCAGCGAGATGACCTCGCAGCTGGCTGAGGAGGAGGAAAAGGCAAAGAACCTTGGAAAGGTCAAGAACAAGCAGGAAATGATGATGGCTGACATGGAGGGTAAGGGACTTTCAGCCAGCAGTTGTTACTGTCTCCATTTTGTGCCCATAAATGAGTAACATAGGGAAGAGAACACACAATAGGTCTACAGGCAGTCGAAACAGTTGAAAGTCTAGACCTATGGTTTACTGTAGACAGTTAAACAAACTGTCCTCAGAACAAGAAGAAGAATTAAAGCTTAAGCAATTTTCAACAAAGGTCAGATATAGGATATGCAGTATGACTGTCGATGACACTTAATTAGGTACATTTCCTTTTTCCAGCAGTACCATGACTTAATGTATTGGAGAACCTTTAATATGATTACTGTGTCTAGCGTTTGTGGTTTTCTCTGACCTTTTTGAGCTTGTTATGACCCCCCTAAACTTGTGACTATGCTTGTTCACATCCTGAAATTAACAATGTCAGATGCAAATTTGTCATTGTCATCATTATCCTTGTTTGAGCTGCCATTGGTAATAACTCTTACCTAAATATGGTATAATACATTAGATTGATTTGCCTCATTTCAGAGCGTTTAAAGAAAGAGGAAAAAACACGCCAGGAGCTGGAGAAGGCTAAACGCAAACTGGATGCTGAAACAACTGACCTGCAGGACCAGATTGTTGAGCTGCAGGTCCAGATAGAGGAGCTTAAGATTCAACTGACCAAGAAAGAGGAGGAACTGCAGGCTGCTCTGGCCAGGTAGGTCAGAAAGAGAGAAGTACAAACAAGTCAAAATATAAAAGGAATAAATCAAACATTTTTATATTTTGAAGGAAATGCACTGATAATGATCTGGTAGTCCATCTGAATACACATTTTCTTTCTTTCTCTCAGTTTTTTCTGTTTATGTTGAACTTTTTCCTTTTACCTTTAACCCTCTCTCTCATCCTTGAAGTACAGCTATTGACAGATTACATGAAAAAAGAACAATTCACATTATAGTAATCTATAAATGTGTTAGTACAAAACAATTGGGGATCTATAAAATGAATGGGAATTAAATCAAGACTAGATCCCTTCACTTGCTGAGATTCTTTTATTTATTTATTTATTTATTTATTTATTTTTGGTCTGTTGATCACATGACTCCGGTGCAATATAACTGAAAAAACAGCCTTAGAGGAAGCTGCTCAATTCTAATAGAATGAAAGAAGAATAAAATTCTTCTTTTTGCCAACAATGACAAACATTTTAATAACATTTGAATTGGTTGTTCACTGATTTGTATTGACTGGATGCCAAAGTTAATTATTTAAGGATCTGATCTCATGCTTATGTTGTCCATAGAAAAATAACATCTGGCATTTAGGGGGCTATTTCAAAATCAGCTGTACAAAAATATAACATTTGAGCCTTCCTGTTAATGATAAAGGAAGGCTCTAACACTAAGGCTTTATAGTTTATTTTTTAAGTCAATATTTGCTGAATTACCATTGTTACAAACCTAAACTGTTGTGATCAAGTGTTTGTGTTTGTGTTGTTGCTCATTTTCAGTATGTAACTCACAGATTCACACACTTCCTCCAACTAGTACACTACATCCCATTGCCATGACAACTGAACTCCACTATGGTACAGCTATGTCAATAGGAGGACCTGAAATAGACATTCAAATAAAGACAGCACTTAAAGTCAACACTGAACTTGAAGTGGCTAACATCCTCCTCAACAGTAGCAGGTCATTTTTTGAGTACACGCTCACCCGCTTTTTCTTCTATTATTCACCCACATCAGTCTGTCTTTATGGTCACTGCTCACAGCTGCTGCGTTTTCTGGCTGAGACTTTCATCTTAGAGGCAGCCGTGTCTGATTACAGGAAAATTGATGTTGAATGATGCTCTCGGTACTGAACTGTGCATTCGTTTTTCCTCATGAAGCAGTGGAGACTTGGACTATATCAGGATATCAGTTCATGGTGGAGGAGAAGCTGTTCACAAGCATGTTTTTTCTCATGAGGAAATTTTTGCGTTGTGAATGCTAAGGCCTCAGTCTTCCTATTGTGAGCCCAAGATCAAAATGCTTTCTTCATTTAGCTCACTCCTCTATTCATCCAGGTTTGACACACTTTATTTAGCCATCATAACACTTACATGTTGCTGAACTGAAGGTCAGCTCAGAATTTTTATTTGGCTTCTCTGTAGTTTGCTCTTTTTGTTTAACAAATAGTCCAAACTTCAGGAATTAATTATGAAAGTCTGTCTGACAAATTTCATACATAGAAATCATCGGAATACTCACAGCCCTAGATAATTAAGTTTTCATTCCACTTGATATGCCTAATTTTGAATTCAGCAGCTATTTTGAGCACAGTTATATTATCTTTGTTTGAAAAGTGTGGAATTACTTTAATTCAGGGATTTTGCAGTCATTTGTGCCTTTCATTAAAGTGGAACATTGTGTTAATTATTTAACTGAATCATTATGATATTGAGTGTGTTTTATCAGCGACTATCTCTAAAAGTGAAAAATACAGGCAGCATGAATTTTTACTTTGGCTCACTGTTGGATTGTTCTCCTGACAGGACACACACACGAACATACATACACATACAATCTTGCTGTAGTGGATAGTTCACCCATCTCAATTCTGCTAAATGAAAAGATACTCCTGAATTAGCCCTTTTAATGAGCATTACTCTAGACAATAAATAAAAAATCCTCAACTGTCAGTCTGCCTTACTTTAAATGTAATGTAAGTAATGCTTTTATGCTGGTCCTGGTTTTCAGAGATGTGTTTTGTGTCTCCAACCAGGAGTGACGAAGAGGCCATCCAGAAAAATAATGCCTTGAAGCAGATTCGGGAACTGCAGGCACAGCTAGTTGAGCTTAATGAGGATCTGGAGTCAGAGAAGATGTGTCGAAGTAAAGCTGAAAAACTCAAGAGGGACCTTAGTGAGGAGCTTGAGGCTTTGAAGACGGAGCTGGAGGACACATTGGATACCACTGCTGCACAGCAGGAACTCAGGTGACTGTTAAAAGCTGGATTATCACTGATGAAAATGAGAGAAAGAAGTAAGTTAGATGGACCTCTGTAGCCTATTCATCTCTGTCTGTGACATACCAATACCTGCTAATAGCAATAAAACATGTGTTTTCAATTGTTTTGTACAGTACTGTGATCTGTCCTCCTAATTTTCTCCCTTGTGTTTGAATCCCAGGACCAAGCGAGAGCAAGAAGTGGCAGAACTGAAGAAAGCCATAGATGAGGAGACCAAAAACCATGAGGTTCAGATCCAGGAAGTTAGACAGAGACACGCCACAGCACTAGAGGAACTCTCTGAGCAGCTAGAACAAGCCAAAAGGGTAAGTAGGTCATGTCTTACACTTGTTCCTGAAGTTGTTGTATTTGCTCACATACATCTGTCTGAGCAGCTGTATAAACAGACAAAAATTTCTGAGAAATTTAACAAACATGTTCCCACTAGCCACAAATTATATATATATAATAGTATTTGTTCCAGTTTAAACTCTAAGCACTCCACTGGAGTGCTAAAGTCATGAAAACATAAAAGCATATTTTTTTTCTTCTTTGCAGTTCAAGGCCAACCTTGAGAAGAACAAGCAGAGTTTAGAGAGTGACAACAGAGAGTTGGCCTGTGAGGTGAAGAGTCTGCAGCAAGCAAAGGTGGAGTCAGAACACAAAAGGAAGAAACTGGAGGCCCAGCTTCAGGAGTTTATGGCCAGGGCCACCGAAGTAGAGAGGGCCAAGGTGGAGCTGGCAGAACGTTCACACAAACTCCAGGTAAGTGTCCGCAGTCAGGAAAGTAAAGCTCCAAAGCAGTTTTGCAATAATATGAATATGTGGGTGAATATAACCTGATATGTTTTCTTTTAAGAATTGGACTTCCAAGGTTGCCTGTGGTTTTTGGATTAGTGTCAATATTTGGTCACCTTCACTGTAACACTATTTATCCTGTGTTAGACCGAACTGGACAATGTTTCCACTCTGTTGGAGGAGGCGGAGAAGAGGGGCGTCAAACTGGCCAAGGAGGTTGACAACTTGAACGGCAAACTGCAAGACTCAGAGGTGTGAAAGACAGCAACTCAACCTACTTGTCAAAACTGGTTTAAAGCTAATGAAAATGTTACCTCAAATCACTATATTTACTCGTGTACAGATCTTGGAGGTGTACTGTAAAAGTTAAACAAACAAACAAGTTAATGTCATCATAATTGGGTCTGATGTCCAAACATCAGGACAGTACTTTCTAATAGATGTGTGAAATCAAGGCCATTAGAATTATGTGAAGATAAATATATCACACAGAAATACGATTAATGCAGCATCAAAGTCAGCTGGTTCCCATTTTCTCAAGTCTAAATTAGCCTACAAAGCAGCTTTCCCTATCTGTTAGACAAGCTTAGCTGTCTAACTTGACAAAATTAGGTGAAATATGCAGGTCCCCCTGCTTTTCTTTTGTCTGATCATCATGGTGTGTAGGAGTTGCGCCAGGAGGAGACGCGTCAGAAGCTGAACCTAAGCGGCCAAATCCGCCAGCTGGAGGTAGAGAAAAACACCTTGATGGAGCAGCAGGAGGAGGAGGAGGAGGCACGACGCAACCTGGAAAAACAGTTGCAGTCAGTGCAAGCTCAGGTACAGTTATTCACAAATGTCAGTTTGTTTTATATGCAGGCAGTTGCATTGTCACATACATACTTATATAATGGCATGTATAAATCCTAATATGCACATGTAAGACAAACACACATACCCTCTACTACTGATGCTTGTCTGAGCATAAGCTGTGAACGCCTAGCCATGTGCAGTTCACCATCGAGACAGCTGTAGAGAAATAAAATCTTAGAGCAAATTATAAACCCATTAAGTGAGAATGTGGCTCAGAATAACAAGGATATTTCAACAAGAGTCACATGAGTTGAGTGTTCTGAGTGCATGTTGTGAGCCATTTAAGTGTTCATTAAAAGTAAAAGCATGGGAGATTAAGCAGATCGTACAACCATACATATTGTACAGGTTAATTCGTTATATTTGTATTTGAAGGACTGGAAAAAACCTGAATTAAGAATATGTAAATAGAAGATGTCACAAGCAACCAATTGTTGCATATTTCATCGCTGACTGCAAACTAGATGACTAACTACAATTCTGATACTTAATGCCCGAAGGAACGACAGATTACAACTTCTAAATGTTGTATTATCTTTATTGAGTAATTGATTTTAAAATGGATCTTCCTCTAGCTTTATGAGACAAAGAAAAAGCTGGAAGATGATGTGGGAGCAATGGAGGGCCTGGAGGAGGTGAAGAAGAAACTCCAGAAGGACATGGAACTGACCAACCAGCGTCTGGAGGAGAAGACTTTGGCCATGGACAAAATGGAGAAGACGAAGAACCGATTGCAGCAGGAACTGGATGACCTGACAGTGGACCTGGACCATCAGAGACAGATTGTCTCCAACCTTGAGAAGAAGCAAAAAAAGTTTGACCAGGTACACTGGCTCACCCAAAATGCTTCAGAAATATTTGTCAGTGTGTTTAAGGAAATTGTTCCTCTTGTTTCTCTTTCTGCACTAGATGTTAGCTGAGGAGAAGACCATCTCAGCTCGTTATGCAGAGGAGCGTGACCGTGCAGAGGCTGAGGCCAGAGAGAAAGACACAAAGGCACTGTCAATGGCCAGAGCTTTGGAGGAGGCCTTGGAGACAAAGGAGGAACTGGAGAGGTTCAATAAGCAGCTGCGTGCTGAAATGGAAGATCTCATGAGCTCCAAGGATGACGTAGGGAAGAATGTAAGTCACCATCATCCTCTAAATGATAAAATATTCCAAGAATTACTCTTACTGGGCTGACATGCTGTTTTGTCTTTTGTCCCCTTACTGTGGACAGGTCCATGAACTAGAAAAGTCCAAGCGTATGCTGGAACAACATGTGGAGGAGATGAGAACACAGCTAGAGGAGTTGGAGGATGAACTGCAGGCGACAGAAGATGCCAAACTGCGCCTGGAGGTCAATATGCAAGCCATGAAAGCCCAGTTTGACAGAGACGTGCAGGCCAGAGATGAACAGGGAGAGGAGAAGAAGAGGGCGCTGGTCAAACAGGTACACAGGGCACATGACTTATGACTGTAATAAAAAGGCTCCTGAAGTTGTATTATTTCTATGACCTTGAAAAAGAACAATTCTGCTGCACTACTTTTAATATTCTTAGTTTAGCATTTGGTGATCTTTGAATGACAAGGTTTTCCTTTCTTGCTTGAATGCTGAAATTGGCCTAACTGAATTTGACTAACCTCCAGGTGCGTGAGATGGAAGCAGAGTTGGAGGATGAGCGGAAACAGAGAACTCTGTCTGTCGCCACCAAGAAGAAGCTGGAGATGGACCTGAATGAGCTGGAGGGGCAGATTGAAGCTGCCAACAAGGGCAGGGATGAGGCTATCAAACAGCTCAGAAAACTGCAGGTACGCACCCCACAAAGAGATCTCTTTACTTCATAACATGTTTGAAAAGAAAATTTGCACAAAATGATTTCAGTTCACATGTCATTAGTTATATTGAGCTCATGTTTCTCATGATACATCAGAATTGATATGGTCCGCATTGTTTCTGTTCCCCTGCAGGCTCAGATGAAAGATTATCAGAGGGAGCTGGAGGATGCCAGAGCTTCCAGGGATGAGATCTTCACACAGTCCAAAGAGAATGAGAAGAAACTCAAGAGTCTAGAAGCTGAAATCTTACAGCTACAAGAGGTTGATATCCTGGTTTTTAATGTTATTTCACTCCTTCATATTGTTTTAAACTACAGATCAGCAAACTCTATTTGATGTGTTCTATCTTTCATATATGGGTTAGAGTGAAAATGATAAAAATAAGTTACCCTAATGCATGCGCGCGTGTGTGTGTGTGTGTGTGTGTGTGTGTGTGTGTGTGTGTGTGTGTGTGTGTGTGTGTGTGTGTGTGTGTGCGTGCGTGTGCGTGTGCGTGTGCGTGCGTGCGTGCGTGCGTGCGTGCGTGCGTGCGTGCGTGCGTGCGTGCGTGTGTAGGACCATGCAGCATCAGAGAGAGCCCGTCGACATGCTGAGCAAGAGAGGGATGAGCTGACAGATGAGATCTCCAACAGCGTCTCTGGAAAGTCAGTGTCACTGTCTTTGTACAGAGTTTTGGCTGGATCGCACCAACAGGGCCAGTCCTAATATGGGGAATGCAATCAAATGGATGTATGAATGAACGTTCATATTTTCCCCATTGATCAGCAGAATGCCACAGCTGGAGCATGTATGGTGGCCTAGCTGGGTCCCTTTTGTTAAAGGCAGACATTAAGTAACATGATAACTGCTAAACTGAGGACATCAGCATATCTGAATAAGAACACAACAGAAATAGAGACGATATATTTCATACTGCAGCACATCAATAAAAAAAGAAAAAATTTTAGAAATGGAAGAAAAGGATGTCTGCCAAATGTGGAAATGCCAAAAGCCTTTTAGTTTCAAACCGTTACAAGAAGTTTTTGGTTTACATCAGACTAAATGCAGTTATTTCAACATAAGAGACAGGAGCAACTGAAAGCTTGACCTATTCTCCATGCTAAACAGAAAACTGCCTGCTGCCTCCACCACTTTAGCTAAATAAAGTCCCTGTTTGCTGTTGAGAGACAAAATAAGAACGATACTCCCTCCGAGCAGTTGGTTTGTGAGAAGGTGCCTTATTATGAATTCAGCAACCAATAGATTAGAGTCAGAACAAGGAATTTAAACGAAATCTGTGCCAGGTCGTCACTGCTGGAGGAGAAGAGGAGGCTGGAGGCTCGTATCGCCCAGCTGGAGGAGGAGCTGGAGGAGGAGCAAGGCAACATGGAGATGCTCAACGACCGTTTCAA
The DNA here is from genome assembly GCF_900963305.1 of Echeneis naucrates. Taxonomy (NCBI): domain Eukaryota; kingdom Metazoa; phylum Chordata; class Actinopteri; order Carangiformes; family Echeneidae; genus Echeneis; species Echeneis naucrates. The sequence goes on from NC_042511.1 coordinate 17,743,069, forward strand.
AAAGACTACCCTGCAGGTAAACTATCTGCTCATGAGAGATGAGGAACAATCTTAATCATGATTGAACAAAATCAGACAAGCATGAACCACAGGAAGCAGTCAGTAGCACTGACTGCTGCTGTCAGAGATCAGCCTATATCTGCAGACCTCCTCTATGAAGAACCAAAACTACTACATTTTCAGCATATTAACTGCATGAAAATATATTTTCTCAACATGTCCCTGCCTGTCCTTTTTCTCTCTCTCAGGTTGAAACCCTGAACACTGAATTGTCTGGAGAGCGAAGTGCTGCACAGAAGAGTGAAAACGCTCGACAGCAGATGGAACGACAGAACAAGGTCTTGTGTAATTCCTTAAATTGATTGACATATATGTGCCTGTTACCAGTTGGTTTTGTCAACAGCTTTGTCTTTCACACCTGCATCACAGCAGTGCTTAGTGCAGGTTGTCATCTTTCTCTGACATAACAATTACTTTTTTAGTCCAGGCTTTTATGGATTGCCTTCCTTTACTCTGTAATCACCAAAGTCTGTCTTAGTTATTTCTGTGTCCTCTCTCTATGTTTACTCTCATCTGTTTTCCGCTCTAATCGATTGTGGAAACACGTCAACATGCAGGAATTGTTTGTACTACAAAGTGCATATCTTTTTTAAGGACTAACATTATTATGAATGCAGGATTTGAAAGCTAAGCTTGCAGAGCTGGAAGGAGCCGTCAAGTCAAAGTTTAAGGCGTCCATCGCTGCCCAGGAGGCCAAGCTCCTGCAGCTGGAGGAGCAGCTGGAGCAGGAGGTCAAGTAAGTGTCCTGCTGAGCTGTTTACATTAATCAGAGTAAATAAACAACCGATTAAAAGTCCATGTTAACATTTTTTTGCTCAAATCGTGAGATACATATTTAAAGATCAATAAATCATTCTGACATTAATGGCGATTAGATGATGTTTGCAAATTAAAAAAAATATTATTTAAACATTATTTGAACTTTCAGGGAGAGAGCAGCAGCCAACAAAATCGTCCGCCGCACAGAGAAAAAACTGAAGGAAGTGATGATGCAGGTGGAGGATGAGCGTCGTCATGCCGACCAGTACAAGGAACAGGTATTGACTCATGAGCAAATTGTCCTGCATGGAAAAGTTTGCTTTTACTCTGTAAGGCTCTCCTACCAAGTGTCCACAGTCTCTCACTGTCTGTCATCTGTCTCTCTTCGTATCCATCTTGCTGTCAGATGGAGAAAGCCAACTCTCGTATGAAGCAGCTGAAGCGTCAGTTGGAGGAAACAGAGGAAGAAGCCACCAGGGCCAATGCCTCACGCAGAAAGCTGCAGAGGGAGCTGGACGACGCCACCGAGGCCAGTGAGGGTCTCACCCGGGAGGTCAACTCACTGAAGAACCGTCTCAGGTAAGAGACAGGACTCTGCCAACACTGTGTGGTAGAAATGTCCTCAGATTCCCTGTTAATGTCCACAAAACTCACTCAAGAACCGTCTCAGGTAGGAGACAGGACTCTGCCAACACTGTGTGGTAGAAATGTCCTCAGATTCCCTGTTAATGTCCAGAAAACGTTTTCAGGGAAAATGATAAAGAGCAACATGAAAAACTGAGTTCAGCCTGCGGTCCAACGGACAGGAAGGCTTTCCTTGTGGTGTTATAGCTTCTTTACTGTCCCCAAATTTACAAATGTTAAATTACTTCAGTTCATCCACAAATATTCTGGAAAACAACAGGTTGGGATTTAAAGAGGGGTCACATCCTACAACCATTTGACTTTCACCAACCAGTCAGTCCAGCACATACTCAGGCCCTGTTTATTTTCCTTTTTCCACTTGTTATGCTAAGCCAAGCTATCGCCTCCTGGCTCCAGCCACATATTCAGGTGCTGTTGATCTTCTCATTTAAATTTCTGCAGGAAAGCACATTTGTATTCCTAAAAGGAGCAGTGGTTTAAAGAGTTTTATTTATTTGTTTTGACCAGGCGTGGGGGTCCAGTCAGCAGCTTCTCCTCCGGCCGTTCTAGCCGCCGCAACCTCAACCTGGACGGTGCCTCCGTCGACCTGTCAGATGATGACGCCGACAGCCGTGCCAGTGACTTCAACGAGACTCAAACCTCCAACACAGAGTAGTCACAGTTACACCCTGTCCTTGAGTTTCCCTTCTCCCCACCTCCCCCTCACTCCCTCTACCTGTGGCCTACGCCAATTTTCCTCCAGAGGCCCCACGGTGTCACTCTGGTCTTCATTCATTTCAAACCACTGAGTGGACTGACGGTTGGAGCAATGAGCAATGAGTTTTTTGTTTTGTTTTTTTTTTTTGGTGAAGCTGGTCAGGGTGCCATGGCAGCGCGCCTCTACTCTTTTTGTATCAGATAACACTGCAGGGAAAATCCACCGCCCTCCCCTAAAGAAAAGCCTCCAGGAATGGAGATTTAAAGGGGCAAAAAGACAATTCTGCCTTATGTTCTCCGCTGGCTCGCTGCTAGCCCCGGCTCATCTGTTGGCCATCTATCATCTCAGCATCATAATGCAACAAGCTCTTTCCATCAGACGTGACATTATCTGCTCAGCTTGTCGAGTTTGCGTAGGTACAAAGTGCTTTTTATACGTGTGTGATGTAGACGAGGCTATGAAATGCAGGACTACAAGGATTTCACTCTGGTTCACTAGTTGTGTAAAAGCCATCTCATGTGGGACACACCCCCTCCCCCCAGAGTTTGGACTGATGGAAAACAACCAAACCCCGGCCCTGCCTGCTGCTTCTGTTGCATGAGTCTCGCTCTGATGTACAGACTGCAACATTACAGGAACCACCAACATCTCGGGACTTTCAAACAACTAAGCAAACTTTTGAGTCAGATTATGAATTGAAAATGTATTACTGTGAAAAAAAAAAAAAGGTGTTTTGGTTTTGTTTTTGTTTTTTTCTCTCTTTTGCTTCATCTCAACATTAGGAATGTCTCACTGAGTCTAAAGTGAACTCTTTTGTCTTGTTGACCATCAGGAGGTATCTGGTCCTCCAATATGGACAGACTTGAGCTGAGTGATGTAGACACAGCACAAACTGCACAGGAAGATGAATCTTAAACTGGAAATCAACGGGAGATGGGAGCTCTTACTGGAAGCACTAAAGCATTTTTAATGGTTGTGTTAGTTTAAACATGTAGCTGGATTAGAAAAGGAGACTTCATCTCAGTGTTTGCTTGTGCCTAGTCCCAGTTTGGATTACTATTCAAGTCACATCACAAACTATCAGTTTTTCTGAACAATAAATACCTGCCGACCTTAAAAGAACCCTGAAGACTTATCAATGTTTTGAATGTTTTTTTTTTTTCTTTGTTGAAAATTCATGGAAATAAGTTTCTCAACCTGTTGCATAGTAAGATTTTAAGTTTGCATCAATAATTTGTCCTTCAATGCTCAGAAAAACAAAAATGTCAAAGTAGTGTAAACAGCTGTCAACTCTTTCCCATAACTAGCATCTAATAGTAAAAAAGATGGTTGCTGGAAATTTCAGTTTCTGTGTCATGAAGCAAAGAGTATTTTTTTTTTTGTTGTATTTCATGTTAAATTTTCCAAAAATACAGGAAGCTACATTTTTCTTGTCATACAAAACTCTGCTGTATGACATTTTTATCAACTTACCTAACTTCTTCATCAGTTCGAACAGATTGTCCTACATGAGTCTGAATGTGTGACAGGAGACCTGGACTCCCGAGGACGTCCATGCTGACGATTTTATTGTGCAATAGACTCAATTTGGGTTTGTCAAAGAAAACAGGAAACTTGGTTTAAAAAGAGGCTCTGTGTGGTGTCTCCCAAATGGTAAAGCATGATGATGAACAAACTCGGTCTGGTCTGTGCCAGGAAACCTCTTCACACAACCAAAAGAGCTGCTTTTTTTTTTTTTCTCTCTCTCTCTTTTTTTAATTCTTTCATCACATTTTTAGTCAAGTACCTTTTTAATAGCATCTTTTAGTGAGGTGAAAATACAGCAGGAAGTTGAACCACTTGAGTGAATAAATAGGTCATTCATATCCATCCAAATCTTCTTTTAGTCCTTTCCTTCATACTGGATTTGCCAACTAGGCTGACTGTCTGCGGCTGACTACTTTGCCCTTCTCCTCAAATGTTAACACTTAACAGGATGTTTCTTTAAACGTGCCTTAGACACTAAATAAGAACATAAGTGGGCAAAGATTTCATTACAGACGTGAAACAAAACCCTCAGAAGATATTCAGCACTTAGTCTTTTCTTTTGTATCATGGCTGTGCTTCATATCATATCTGCCGCATACCTCTGTGTTCACAATAACCTCATAGCACGAGTGTTTGACTCAGAATCACTATTACAGTATTATTATTATTATTATTATTATTATTAACTACGTGAGAAGTGGAGCCCTCGGCAGCTGCATGTCCCAAAATGATTTTGAAAACTTTCCCCCTGTAACTGTTGCAGGTGAGTACTGAAGCTACTTTGGGAAAAAATGTGCTGCACAGAATTTCATTTGGTTGGAAGCTTTAACATCCTCAAGTAGTTAACTCTTTTTTTTTGTTTTGTTTTGTTTTGTTTTTCTTCATTTATTATCCAGCTGGCTGTTGACAACCAGCCATTAAACTACAAATACATCTTATTAGTTGTATACCTGTATTTCTAGATAGTAATTTTTTCTGTTTTGTTTGTTTTTGTAAAAGGAAAATAAAGCATATTCATTGTAGCTGTGATGCTGTTTTGGTTCATTCTTTAAACATTTGAACTATTTTACCTAATTAATACAACTTTAACTACTAATGCAACAATTCACCCAATAGATAGATAGACAATAGACAAAAAAATGGATGCTTTGATAAATGATGAATGAACTATGCTTGAAAAAAAAAAAAGACTTAAAGCATTTTCTGGTTTTTCGAAACTCAACAAAAACAAACCAAAACATCTGAAGACTCTACAGCTACATAGCATCCTTTACTATTCTGCTATTTTATAGAGAAAATGAGAAAGAAAGGCTCCTAGTTGTCAGTAGTACCCATCACAAATGACACACTTTAGTCTGAAAAATCTCAAAGCTCAAAAGGATCATTGTGATCATTGTGGCCTCTCTGTGTCCAGATTAATGCCACAGAACTGGAGTTCACTTCAGCACCAAAACACTTTTCGTCTGTGGCTGAAAATCGTCCAACACATGGAGGGCTGAGTCAAAGTTTATGTCTGTGACTGTTCACCAGTTACTTCACCTTTTGCCTTTTTTTTTTTTTTTTTGGGAACTGACTAAGTAACTCTACTACTGGAAAGATTTCTTTATCACTCAACTCCGTTGCAGTTTTAGTTGCACTATAAATTTTGTCCAGGAGGAAAGAACTTAACGGCCCATAAGGACATTTTCCTGTGATGTCCTGAGACCTGCTGATGTTTCAGTTCAGGCTCAGCTCAAACATCAGCTCGACATTAGATGGAGGGGGAAAAAAAGTCAAGAGGAAGCATGATGAAAACCACCTGTTCTGTTTAATTTTATAATTGACACACAAAAATAATCTACAAAAGACCAAATTATAGTAACCAGTTAACCACGAAATGTCATTTTATCCTCCCCCCACCCCCAAAGAAAGCACAATTCATAAGATGTCACCCACTGCTCCGGTTACATGACTTCACAATGACAATCATGGGTTTACAGTTTTAGGGAGGATCCATCACACACCCTGACTGACAGCACCCCATCTAGAGAAAAGGTCTACAGGAGCAATCTTTGGCGTCGTTCTCAGTGCTGCCGGTCGTTCAGACACACATGGAGGGGGGAGAGGGGGGAGGTAGTCGGGGGAGGACAGCGAGACTCAGGAAGAACGGTTTTGTTAACAGAGGTATTCAGCAGAGGGAAGCTGTCTCTGTCTGTGTTCACACTGACGACGAAGGGAATCGTCTATCATTTTGACTGTCGGGCGTTTTTATTTTTCTTTTCTCACCAACAAACACAAACAGCCATTTGTTGTTTGTGTCTGTGTGTTTGCATTCAGCTCACCAGAAACTGGCTCTGGCTGTTTTTCTTACATGTCCCTTTAAATTTCATCATCAAGCCCAACAGGTAGAAATACCAAATACCTATTACTCCTAATGGGCCAACATGTGTGCGCATTAGTCCAACATCTTTTAGCTTTAAATTTACCTTCAAATCAGGTACTTTTGTTTTTTTTTTTTGTGTATACCAACTATATCTACATACAAACAAAAAGTGTGCAGCTCCTATAAAATTAGTTCCATCATCATCATTAGAAGAGTTTCTCAGGTGCAACTAGAAGTTTCTGACACTGATCTCCCGTTGGGTGAAAACAAGTCATCAAATACAATCAATTCAGCTTTGGACTGAGAAACTTATGTGCTGTGACCATAAATCCAACAGTGTCACATAAAAAGAATATATAAATTTATTCTCATTACAAGTTTCTGTCTTCTAAATACCAGCTTCAGCCTGACAGTCATAACTGTGACTGGGAAACTCAGACTTCAAATTTTTTAAATCTGAACCGAACGAACATCCCAAGATCCCAAGTCTCTTTCAAGGGACAGAAGTTATACGGTCGTTACTGACAGTAATTTTAAATCCCAAACTTCTGTAAACAAGGAGGTCTGGAGTTTTTAGTGTGCAGGTCATTAACACGGTCGAACATTTCCAAGTTCGTTTTCTGACCTTTTCCTGTTAAATGTTCTGTGAACATTTTGTGGAAGCAGCTTCGTCTTGTCAGTGAATCATAAGCAAAACTTTTGCCTAAGCGGAAACATTTTCTCTCTCTCTCTCTGACCAGATCTGTAACGCTTCCTTTCATTCCCCTTCGTGTTCAGTCTGAACATACAGCAGAAATGACGGAGTCTCAAGTGACATAACATCTACAAACATTCACAACTCCAGAAATGCACTGACCAGTTGAGTCGAGGTTGAAAGCCAAGCGACAACTTGCACTTTTGCATTGAGCGTTTTACAGTCCTGCATAGATCTTTTTCATACTTTTTCAATATAAACTAAGGCGTTGTGTTATATTAAGTTGGTTTGAGTCAATAAGCAGAGAAAGAAAACAAAAAAATCTTCACCAAAAAAAAAAGAAAACAATTCAAGTAGGCTACTTCTTGACGTTTCCCCCCTCTCTCACAGGTGGCTCCTCTCTCTAGAAGAGGAGCCCCAAACTTTTTCAATTCAAGTCTTTTTTCCAGAAAAGGTCCAGTGTGATTAATCAGCACCAAGAACACACTGAGCAAGAGAGGGGCATCAAACTTACACTCGCTCATTACTGTTAAAAGGGGAAACACATCTTCACCCATTCATACAGAATAATCAGGGAAAAAAAAAGAACAGTAAAGTGTTTTTATGTATATACACACACATTCAAATCAACCTCTGCGCTCTCTGAATCTCTCTCTCACAAACACACACACACACACACACACACACACACACACACACACACACACACACCATAACATCTTGTTGTCCCTGTGTAAATTACAAATAATTTATTAATATTAATTTAAGCTACTACTTAACAGTCATTTGTGGGAGCAGAGGTGACCAACAATAAAATTTCTACGGACACAACGATTCCCACATCTGAGACAAAAGACAAAAAAATAAGAATTCATTACTCAGTCTGTTTTTCTTTTTGTACTGCAAGAACAAGAGTCCTGTTATTCCACATAAGTTTAAATACAAATTATATTACGTAGCATACTACTACTATTGTCATCTGTACCGCCGCCACCTCGCTCACACTCATTCCACAGTGATCAAGGTCGGTCATATGTAAACATGTTGACGAAAAGAAAAGTAAGCTGAACAAAAATAAGTGTCATCATTCACTCCGTCTTGTTCTCATACCCGGATCATTAGAAAATACAGTTAAATTAAATCATCATTGCCACTTGTAGCGAAGACAGACTGACTCTCCTTTATGTCCATTTTAAAAGGAGACAGCGGAGCCCTGCCCCTTCATACTGCACCGTCATGTCAGTCAATGTGAAGAATCCTATTGGTGGATATGTCTGGGACACCGTGATGTCACCCAACCGGTTCCCATCTCCTGCGCTGTGATTGGTCAGTGGGACTTCCTCTTCATGTCTCCGCCCTGACTTTGGTTCGTATCTGAGAGGAGAGGCCGCAGAGTTTGAACTTTCATCAGATTTTTCTCATCAGCCTGAAGCCCCAGCTGAACCTGATGACTGCTCCACAAAATGCTCGGCCAATAAAGGTAACAAAGGTAATAAGGTAATAATCAATCCATGATGGCATTCACCTTACAGCATTCTGCAGTTTGTCAAATGCTACAATTTCAGTTTCTATACATTTTGAAATTAAAATGAAATATTTTTGGTTTTAGACTTTTGGTTGGTTGCAACATGTTTTTTCTTGTTTTTAAATACTTTTTTAAAGATTATTATTTGATTAATAGCTATTACTATTAATTACTATTTACTAGATAAAATGTTTTGGTCATCAGGAATCCTGACCATTTTATTTTTAACATATAAATATGCAAATGTATTCATCCGTAATTAAGTCAGATCATCTAATTTACCGTAAGATTGGAGTTTCTACACTGAAGTGCTTAGTTACTGTGCTGACAGGAACAGGTCACAGGATATTAAATAATTAAAAAATAACTATTAGCAGCAAGTTATTCTTTCCGATAGATATCAGGGTTTTTTTTTTGGTGTTGAGGCAGGTGGCTGCCCTCTCCGAGCCCAGTTCTGTCCAAGGTTTCTGCCTCTTAAAAGAAGTTTTTCCTGCCACTGACACCAAGTGCTTGTTCTTGGAGGGGTATGTTGGATCTCTTTAACAAATCTATAGAGTCAGTTATGCAAAATATCCTGTCAAGCTTTAAAAAAAAAAAAAAAAACAACCACACGGTCTAATAGAACTCAAGGTTTTAGCCTCAGGTACTGAAATCTGAGTCTGGACTTCTGTCTAAGTTGGCTGAAGAATAAAACTGCTGCACAGAATCGTCCTGGGTTTATTTGAGCTGATGGGAAACAAAGTCTGTTCTTCAGATTGTCCAGCAGAGAGCACTGACATTTCAGCTGTAAAACATCCCCATCACAACTAATCATTGTCCCAGCTCCTCGATAACCCTCAGCATTTACATCATGGCAGCAGACGTTGCAGCTGAGAGCTGCTGACAACTGTGGGCTAACTTTCTTATTTTCTAATTATTTGCTAGAGGAGGCATTAAACTGAGGTGATTTTTTTGGTTGTTTATACTAATAATAGTAAATGGAAATGTGCTCTATGGGAATAACTTTTCAAAGGTTCATAATAATAGTCAGCTTGAGGTTCATCACATGTTGAGCTGGGGCAACAAGGCAGGAAAAGTTATCTTGTAAGTAGCTCTTCCACATAGGATGAGCTGTGTTTGAATTTCTGTCTCCAGGTTGAGATGTTCAGATGGTTCTTTGATCTGGGGGATCTAATGAGCCCATGTGAGACCGGACTGTGACCAGGCCAGGCCAAACACACAAATGATTCAAACATAGCTGAAGTAACATTAATACAATTGTTCAGTGATGAGGTAAAACAAGCACTTTGATGGACAGACTTTCAAACCACAAGCAAATGTTCTACATTTTTCAGTGAGCACAAACACTGAAGTTTCAGTTGTTGATCAAGCTACTGCTCAAATCAAAGAACCATCTGCACAGCACAGTTAAAAAAAAAAAAAGAAACCCTGAATACTCCTGCAAACAACTGCAAAGACAAAACATCTCTGAATAAGTAAGGTTCAGCAACACTACAACATGCGACTCAATGGCTACAGCTGAGGATGCATGCCAAATACCAAGCACACAGAGGCGACCTGACACAGACAGATGGAGACGGGAGGGGGGGTGAAGAGGAGTAGGAGGAGGAATGCAGATTACCTGAGAAAGCAAGCTGCAAGTGAGGAGGTAGGGCAGCCTGCGACCCTGACTGGAGACTCTTGTACAGATCTGAGGAGAGATGGAGGAAAGGATGGACAGATGAGAGAGAAGAAGGCAGAAACAACAGCAGCAATAATTGAGGGGGGGTAGAGAAGATGCCAATGATGCCAAGATGAAGGATGGGAAGGAGACATGTTAAAATGGCGGCACAGCAACAGAAGACGTGAGAGGATCAAAGTGAATGGGCAGCGAATTGAACAAATACAAAAGGTTGAGATGACAGAGAAAGACAAAAAAAACAAAAAAAAAAAGACATAAAAGGTGGAGAGCAAAGGTGGGCGGCAGTGGTTTAAAAAATAAATAAATAAATAAATAAATGAGAGCGAGACAGGGGGGATGTGGAGCACAGCAGGCCCAGTGGAGACACTGCAGATACACTTCAGTATCAACACTCATCATACAGAAGCTGGAGTTTAAATAATTAAAAAAAAAAACAATTTAACTGTTCCCATTAATTTTCAACTCCTCTGTCCACCCTTAGTTTGACCTGTTCTGCTCTGTACAAAGGAAACTATCTGACTGCTATTCTGTTGACAAATGGTGCAATCATGATTCAAACTGCAAGTTTTACGAAAAGGAAAATGAAAAAATAAAAAGATAAAATAGCTTATTGTAGTGCACAGGGATTATTTTCTACTCCTCACATGAAGAGCTAACACTTTAGAAGTAAAAAAGTTGCTCTGCTACAACTGACTAAATTTGCTGTCTACAGAGATCTTAACAAGCTGTGAAACATTTACTGAAAATGAAACAGTTGTTAGAATACGATGTTAAGACTGAAGCGACTTAAATCAATAATCACTTGGAAAAACAGTTCAGGCAAAACATCTGAGTTACTGAGGTTACACCCACATCTGTCCCTATTCTCAGTCACTACAATATACACCTTCTTGTTGTCCTACAACAAAAGAGTACTGATCTATTGCTGAAAATAGTCCCTGACAAATCAAAATATTTCTTCCTGTTTGAGTAAAGATATTTAAATCTGTATTGTACTTATCAGTTTTAAAAAGATGCAATTTCTAAATTAGAGATAAACACAAAATCCAAAACACATTAAATGTTTTGCGAATTGACCGACGGATCTTTGATTGACTCACCAATTAAGTCGCTCTGTGCTAGGGGGTATCCTGAGTTGGAGCTGGGGGCTGAGCCCATGCCAGCAGCCCCTGGGGCTCCAGGAGGGCTGAAATTGAGCAAGTGGGGGAACTGGAAGGGTAGTGAGACGGGTACCAGGCCTCCCAACATCCCAAAACCCAGAGGCAGAGTAGAGGGGCTGCCCAGGAGGGGAGTGCCTGCTGTTGATACCTGCAGAAATAGCAAATAGTCAGACTTAGTTCATCTTTTTTTTCATTTATTCAGAAACACGATTTTTGTACTTTGGTCACTAACCTGTGAGAGGTGTGATGTTGTGGAGGACGTGGCCAAAGTTCCTGAAGCCGCCCAACCGTTTCCTGCCTTTGAACCCTGGTTGGACCCACCCACCACCCTCTGCCTCTGACCATGATTGGCTGAGACTGAAGGTGAAGAAGACGGGGGAGTTTTGTCTGGGTGACTGCTGACAGCTGATACCACCTTATTGTTGGAGTTGTTGATGCTACTGTTGCTTGTGGTGGTCTGAGGTTTCTGGCCTCCAGTGAAGCTGGCCTGTGTCTGCTTCACCTGCCCACTGCCCGATACACTGAAGGGAGGCCTGAAGGTTTTGGGGGTTTTGGGGGAATACTGGTGTTGTTGCTGTTGGCTGGGGATCATCTGATGGGCAAGCGAGTGTGAAGGTGAGGATGAGGGGGAGGGAGAGGAGGAGGGAGGTGGTGTGGGTGCAGGAGGCCGAGGGGTGAGCTTGATGATGGGGGAGGAGTTGTTACTGTGGGACGACTTGGTGAGAGTGGCCTGCATGGGTGTGATGAAGTTGGCCTGGTGGTGGTGGTGGTGGTGTGTTTGGGATTTACCTTGTGAGGGATGTGAATGTGAGGTGTGGGAGGTGGGTGATGGTGAAGATGCCACTGGGGAGGGAGGGCAGAAGGACTGCAGACTGGGGTGGGAGGTAGAGTTAGATCTGGACTGGAGGGAGGGTGAGGAAGAAGGTGTGACGCTGCTGCTCACAATGCTGCCATTGCTGCTGATGCCGCTGGCTTTGGCACTGCTCTTGACCATTCCTTGAGGAGCTACCATATTCCCCATCATCCCAGCTGGGCTAACAAAGCCCTTCTGATGGGGGGGCAGCAGAGGGGAAGCAGTGGGTGGAGGTCGTTGCTTTGGAGGCGATGGGGAAGGGTGTGGATGCAACTTGCCAACCCCGCCTACCACAGGGCTGGGCCTGTGATTGGGAGATGCCATGGTAACATGTCTCTGAGTTTGAGTTTGGCCCACAGTACCAGAACCTTTGATTGGGCCATAAGGGCCGTTTGCACTTCTGGAGGCCGGTGACAAGCCTGCTGCCTGCACACGAACAATAGAGGAGGCAGCCGGAGACGAGGAAGAGGAGGTAGACGAGGAGGTTGGTAGTGTTGTTATCGTTGTTGGCAAGTTCCTAGCAGATGCAGTTGCTAGAGGAACAGTCTCCACCTTAGACAGGGAATGATGCTGTGTTGTGGAGGTGACAGAGACAGAAAGCTGAGAGGCCGACGGGTAGTGAGGAGTCACAGGAGGAGGAGAGGAAGTGGGTATTTGGAGGGGCGGGGGTGACAAGGGACTGTCTGAGGGCCCAAGGCCCTTGGACGCATTGCTGAGCAGGGCCAGAGCGTGGGAGATGGAGTCCAGAGAGGGTGCAGTTAGATCCTCATCAAGGGAATCTGACAGACAAATAGGTTCTGAGGGTGAGGAAGAGGAAGGGGGGCGGCGATTGGCCGTCACAGCAGATGTAGAGATGGCCAGGGATGGTGGAGAGGTCATAGAAAGAGGTGGTTTGTGGATCCATGGACCGTCCTAAAGAACAGAAAACATTTAAGTGTCAGCAAGACAACCATTTAGCCATTTATTATTAAATTTACCTCGGTGGCAGAAACAATAGGGCTTTTATTTATCAATTCTCCTGCTCATTGGTTAATGTGACTGAAAACAGCAGATTTATAAAATCACCATTATGTTGTATATTATTATTTTCACAGCAATCAAACTATCAGTAAAGAATCAATTGCCATGAATGAAACAACACTTCCTCCACAATTTTCAAACTCTTGCAACCTTGATTTTATTGATGGGAACATGAGAATAACGTGATAACATGAATCCTGCTCCAGAAAAGACAGTGGAAATAATGAAGAAATGTGCCTCATACTAAATGTGTGACAGGAGCTGCTGTAGTCGGCAACAGGCAACTTAACCTCCCTTATTGTTTTTCTGTTCAATTTGTTTCTGCTCACTGCAGCTACTGTTTGAGACTCTTATTTTAAAATTGACTTTTATATTGCAAAAAATTATGATGTTTAACTTTATCAAGCACCATTGAGCCATTTTATTTATTACGAAATGAACAATAAAATTCATTCTCCAGAATGGAGAATATATGATACTGTTGGTAATAACCTATTGTAATTTTCTCCTAATTTTTTATGATAGAATGATGTTTAGTAGACAAATTTGAATGAAATCATTATATCATCAATAGTGGAATATATATATACATATATATATATATTTTTTTTTTATTCGATGTAGAAACCACTCACCTTGGTTTTGGCCTTGGGCCCAGGTACCATTCTCCTCTTGACACTGTACCAGAAAAATACCAACAAATATTCAGCCTTTTCCCATTCAAGCGCAGTCTTGGAATAATTCCTGAGCAGTAAGTGTTATTGAAAAAACACAAGCTGTTTGAATAATGTAAATACTTACAGGTTTCCAGTGAGGTGACTGTGAACAGCCAGACTCTCCTTAAACAGAATCCTGAGCAGAAGACACAGACACACAGAATAGCTTACTAGTTGTATATGCTCCATTTCTCAACTAGCACTATGCTGTCATTAGAGTTTGAGATATGATGAAGGGAAAATAGTTATCATGTGAAAAAGACCAAATGACTTCTTTGTGTGTTAACTTCCAACAGAGAGACTGGTTAACTCACAGAAAAAAATCCCTATCACAGTATGTTAAAAAAAAAGGTTAACAATTACTGTTGTGTAAAATTGGACACTATCTGCTAGCATGTGTCATTCCTCGCCATGTATGCAAGATGTACTGTAACGGCACAGTTCACTCATCTTCTGTTGGACTGTACTACGTTCCACGAATGCATGCATTGAACACCGGATGCTATTATTTTACAACAGCAACAATCTTTTGATTCCTCCTGGTAGTTTGCATGATTTTCATGTTGTTGTTTTTCTATTGATTTTATTATTTTTTCCCCCATTTCAGCATCCTGTCGTTATAGATTTGTACGTCTTCTCTGTATTAGAACATCATCTCTTGCAAATCAGCCAGCTGGCAAATGGTGACACATTTAAAGAATTGTGTTTGCTAAAATGTAAATTACTGTAAACCTGCAATTAGTGGAAATCTGTTCCTCTTTTTCATTTATGTTTGAGACATGCCAAAATATTCAAATTATACTTGCTGAAGGGTCTTAATACTGCGCCGTTGCTGTATGTAACAACGCAGTATAAAGCTTTACCACACCACTCACTGATAAGAAACTAGTGGGATCAGTTGAGCCAGCACCACAAGTTCTGCACACACGTACACAAATACAGACACACACAAACCTGGTCTGCATCCAGCCCTTGGGCCATAGTGGTTTGACCTCATTCTCTAAGAAGGCCTTGAGGTAGTCCTCCACAGACAGAGAGCACTGGTTCTCCATGTCATAGCAGCTCAGCTTCACTCGCACCAAACTGCACAGCAGGTTCCTGCACGAGCACAAATCTTCAATTTAATACAAATCATTTCATATTAAAATCTACATTACACTGCTTACAATGAGTCAGGTGTGAACCAGGTGAACCACAGTGTTAAAAAAAGCACTCTCTCGAAATGTGGAAATCTGCTGATGAATTGAATGATAATTGAAAAGCAGCAGCCAGGCTAAATCTCGAATCAGTAGAGGCTTTTCTCTGAAACTCCACAATAAATAACTTTGTCAAAAATACAAAACCCATTTAATGCATGATTTAGTAAAGGAGTGTTGTTGGGGAAAATAAATAAATAAATAAATCATACAAATCAAGCCAACAGCTGAGGGTTAGGGTTAGGGTTATGTATATGTTATGTTATATATGTTACTGATTTGATTTTATCATAGCCCAACCTATCATTTTCAAAATCTTTGTAAAATTTTCCCCATCCCAGCAATTGTGAAGACTCTCTACTGCCTGTGGAAGCTCTATTATTCCTAACAGTGCAGAGTAGCACAAGAGGCGAGTGACATCACAAACACACAGCATTACCTGAGCTTGTCATCCCAAACAAACTTTTTCCGTGGCCCCATCACCCTTTTTCCAGGCTTCTCCTCATCCTCCTCCTCTGAACCATTCTTGTCGCCCTCCTCTGACTGCTGCCTGCACACACAGAGTCAGCAATACATAAACAAACATGCAAACATTCACAAACCAACAGCTGTAAAAACTTCACTGGACAGGCAGAACAACTTTTACACATTAGCTAAAATGCATCATGGAAAAGTAAATGCATCAATGTCTCCCAAAGCAAAGCACTGACAAAATGTTTTGGTAATAGATAAGTAGGAAAGATATAACGTCATTAACGCTTCACTGTGACTTTAGTTTCTTACTCAGTTATCCTCTGGAACATAAAAAAGATAGTTGCTTACTTTGCAACTTTGGCCATGCAGTCCATGTTATATCGTGCAATCTGCTCAGGCATCACACTGCACACCGCCAGCTTCAGCTTCAACAGCGGTGTACGTAGTCGGTCATCCTGAGATTGAGAGCAAGATGGGTGTATTACCAAACCAAAATAGTTGAAGGGATGAAATTGAAGTCAGGGTGAGGAGAAAAGGAAAAAGAGAAGAACAGTCAGTAGAAGAGGCAACAAGAGAAAAAGTGGGAGAAGTATATTGATGTAGTTTGCCAACAATGCTACTTAAATGGTCCATGAAAAAAGACATTTGGAAGCCTGTTTTCAGTGGCAGTCCTTGTTGCATTTGTCTTCCTACCGAGCTCCCCATGCACGAACAACTGAAGCAGTGAGGATGGCTGAGGATTAAAAGCTTCATGAAAAGAAAACTACTGTGGAGAAACTACAGGATAACATTTGGGGTTAGACAGCAGGAGCTGAGTGAAACAGCTCAAATGCAAATCAGAAAATAGGAACTTCAGTCAAACATTTGATATTTTGCTCCTTGCTTCCCCGATGGGTTTATTATGTAAAATCCTCAAATAGCTGATATTTTGTGGTCAGAGATGCGAATGCATTTGCTGCCAAATGAACCATGGGAGTCAAAAATATAAAATTAAACAACACTGGTATGAAGCAACAAAAATAAAAACATACAAAAACAGGAATCACTCAGAAGTGATTCTATGAAGGGACAGAAGCACTTTCATAGATTCAATCTGTAATCTTCAACCATTTTGACACTTCTAACTCAGAGTGAAGCTGAACTTCAAAGCAAAGCTTCACCTAAAATCAACACCACTGTTAGAGTGTTTATATATGAAACATTTTGTGAAAGAGTAGTTAGTGCACGACCTCTGGCACATCATATGAACTAGGTAATGTTATAGGTAATATCAATTGATGGTTACAGTAAATTTTCATCAGAGACCTGTAAGGATTCAGTGATTAGGTTTGTGCACATTACTCCCTCAATGTGACTGTTAGTAACCACAGAGTAATCAGAAAGACTGCAGCACAAAAGATTTTATTCAATTAATCACCTTACATTCTTGATAAATGTAATGTCACTGCCACGCACTCAGATAAGCCACACTCACCTGAATATTGAGGCTGAGCTTCTTCATGCGTTTGAGCAGGGCCTCTTTGTTGCACGGCACAAATGCCTCCATGTGTGAGTAGATGTGTGAGCGCACCTCAGGAGGCTGCTCCTGGACCTGCAGCTCAATACTGAGAGGAGGAAGAAGTAGATGAGCAAGTCAACAATATGGGATAAACTAAAGTCTAGATAAATAGTGAAAAAGATAAAGACAGTGGGATAGACAGAGAATAATACCAAAACAGAGAAATACTTGGTCGTGGTAGAGGAATGAGGAGGATGAACATAAAAGAATGAGAAAGAGATGAAATAAAACAATTCGAGATGGCAGCAGAGGTGACAAGGGAAATCTGCTGGAAGTGACCAAGAAAGAGTGAAAAAGGAGGAAGAAAGTGAGCTGGTATTTGGTTGATGCTGATTTAAACGTTGTTGTACTCACTCCAGGAGAATGTTATTCATGTCCAGGGTGAAAAATTTCTTCCTGCCCTCCTGATCAAACTGCCGCGAGGCCTGAGGGAAAGAGGGTTGAGTCAGCAAACAGCACTGTTCCATACAGTGTACACACACGCACACGAGAGAGAGAGAGAGAGAGAGAGAGAGAGAGAGAGAGAGAGAGAGAGAGAGAGAGAGAGAGAGAGAGAGAGAGAGAGAGAGAGAGAGAGAGAGAGAGAGAGAGAGAGAGAGAGAGAGAGAGAAATTCACTGAAGGACAGAAATACTCCACCTCTCAGATACTGACTTTACTGGCCTTACTCTAACTTTAATATAGAAGGAAGCTGTGAGCCCTGTGCCGCTCGGCTCAAATTAAGTTTGGTGCCTTTGGCAGTCAGTTCAGTTCATTTGGGCAGGAGTAAAAAATCTTATTTAAATTCATATTAAATGTGCAATTTGTTGTGTGAAGCTATAAGATTTCTATTTCTCCTGATAATCTGGAACTGTAAATGAATTACAGCAACACGTTTTTTACTTTTGTTTCTTCTGTTTGTTTTATGATGGTGCAGTTTGCTTCTTTTTTATCCAGTGCAAATGACATTTGAGTTTAAGATTAAATATGAATAACACAGCTCAAAACAAACAAACACTTCAGATCAAGCAAAGTGATACTATACTGACTAATTCTGACTCTCGAGCTTCCTCTACCTATCTTTAAAGTAACAAAAAAAGTTCTTCATTTATTCAGCCACCTTCCTCCTCCTCACTCTTCTCTTCTTCACCTTTGTATCCTTCACTTGCATCATACTTTTCAATTGCCTCGATGCCGTTTTTAACCACAATCTAGAAAAAGATCTCTCTGCAACAGATTGACTCCGTGGCTCCGAGATATATGAGCAACAAGAAAATAAGAACCTGCAAAAGTAGCAATGCCAGCCCTGTTGGTGTAGTTACATAAAACCCCTCAGGGCTCAGTGAGGAGCTAATACTTAACAGGACACTATTCCTGTTGGACTCAACAATAAACATTCAGTGCCACTTCCACAGCTGATTGACACTGTGTCTAACTTCAGTAAAGAGGCATCACCAATAATTGCTGCCCCCACAGACAGGCTACCGTTGACTCACCGCCCGCAGGTCTTCGATGCGTTTAATAAGAGGAGCAGGCAGTCCATCAGGCAGCGGGGGTGGAGAAAACAGTCCACTGGAAGAACCCAGGCCTCGCCCTTGGCTCCCTCCTCCTCCTCCAGCTGCTGCTTTATACGTCGGAACACCAACTCCAAGGATGCCGTTCTCTCTGGCAGTCGCCATTGCATGCTGTTGGTCACTATCTAGCAAGCCAAAGTCCAGGTCGCCAAGGAGATCCTGCAGCTCCTTCTCATTGGCAGAGCCCAGTAGTGACATCACAGCAGCATCTGAGGTGAGGTCCGCCAGCGAGACATCATTGCTTGCTGCATTGCCCTGCGGGTGGGTGGAGTTAGAGGCTAACAGGTGGTTTGTAGAGTTGGCAGGGTTGGGCTCATTAGCCACACCTCCTGCCAGGCCTAGGTGAGGCATGTTGGGGTTTCTTTTCCTCATTTCCTCCTTCTCCCGAGTGAAGCGACGGAGCATGGCTGCCAGGTAAAGCGAGTCTTTCATCAGCTTCTTTCTCTTCTTCTTCTCTGGCCGATGGAGGCTGAGAGCTGTCACTCTGTAGTAAAACAGAGATCTGTTACATTCATGTTTTGTCTTTAAACTGCATTGGTATTTCTTTTTTTACACTGTGCTTTGCTTTCTTATATAGAGTTTTCATATTCAGGTTATCAGTTTCACATGGAACATGAAAACATTTATACACATGCACATAGAATCTGATAAGATTTCTGATCATCTAGGTGCAGATGTCTCTGGAGCCACTGTTATGTTCCCACTGTGAAAATCTTATTTTCAGAAAATATCCAATTGGAGCACTGGAATAAGGCCTTGCCCAGGTTTTGTAAAACCAAGATTTGATCTTTGCCTGCTCAAACACAAACCTGGGACCCTAAGAAAGCTTGATAGTAATCAGGATGATGATGCACTAATAAGCATGCTTATTATGACCATGTCACCATTTTCCTCTCTAAGAGGGAAGATACATTGATTTACTTCATTCTAACCAACTAATAGCAACTGCTGTACCTGTCCCGACGATGTGATTATCAGCTGACACCAAACCTGCAGTGGCCCTTGCTATGATTGTTCATGTTCTTCACCTTCAGAATAATGCATAGATAAAGTTGTTGTTTGTGTAAATAGCATTCGGCCTACAAATCACCATGATTATTTGTTCTGCAATTCTGGCTAGCTGGTCTTCTTAGGAAGTGACGCTGCAGAGAATGAAGCAGGTTTACTGGAGTAGAGTTGTGCAACGCATTCTATTTTGATATAAAAGCTTGCACAGCTGCGTTGATCTCATCCACGCATGTTGCCACTTTTCTGTTGCAATTTTTGATTAATGTAACCGGGAAGCTCTGTAGGAAGAAGGTGCCCACATTCTTGATCCCACCCTCTAAACTCTAATTAGTCAACTGTTTATCCAGCTGCTGGTAACAGCAGCAAATGGGCAGGTCTGAGATATAGGCAGCTAAAGTGGAGACTGAAACCAGACTACTCCATTTCATTTTATAAAAATTACAACAAATTCAATAGCTGGAATTCTACAAATCCTACAAAGGAAATAAAGACAGAGAGAAAAGAGCGAACAGATGTGAACCCGCAATATGAATAAATAAAATGTGATACAAATGCAGTAAGTGACATTATTACTGGAAAACCGAGGTATCCATAGACAGTGACAAAAGACGACTGAAAACTATGAGATATGTGGAACTGTGGGAATTCGGGGGATTAACCTGCAGTCTGCTCTCAAAGATCTGACACACACAACTATATAACATCAGCTGTTTCGTAACGGCACAATGGAAATAGCTGCTGCTATATTTGGAAGGTGTTTTGAGAACGGTAGCATATTGGAGTATTTGGCCTATCCTAGTGTGAATAAAGGAGTGTTTTCTAGAAATTGGCTCTGGCCTGTCACAGCAGCAAAGAGTAAGTCACAGTCAGTGTCTCCACCTCATGATAGATGTATGAGATGGAAGGCATAAAAGCAGGGGAGTATAATGTCTCACAGGGTGGTGGATTATTAGCACGGTAGAGTGGACAGACGCATCATAACATATTCACAGTGGCCCACAAATCCATGGGTATCCAAAAATAGAACTTTTCAACCACGGCAGAAAAGTTTTTCATTCCCATAAGTGTCTTTGTGCTTTTGACGTCCTGGGATTCAGCAGCTTCGCTTCATGTCAATTAATCGCTTGATTACGTGGGAGAATTTTCTATTTTACAGGTGCATGGGAAGCGTATTGGAAAAAGAAACTGAGTGGATGAGGAGTCTTAGTTTGTTTGAGAGCCATTTACGTAATTGACATAAACCCAAAAATCCCATACATGCAAGAAAAACTTCACCAACTGACCAAAGACAGAAATAATATAGTGTTATACCCTTGTTTAGGTACTCTGTTCTTCTTCTGGCTCTTTTCTTCAAGATTGTTCACTTCCTTCTTTTTCCTTTTCTTCAGCATCTGTTCCTTGTCATCAACTGGCTTCTTAAACAAAAGCACATAAATTCGTAAGCCAAATAAGCGAATGACAACACAGTATGATAGGAAAGGATGAATTCTGTCTGAGGAGAACACAAACACACACAGAGCTCTGTGCGTGTTTGTGTATGGGTGTGAGTGAGTCCTTCAGAGATTCCTCTTGATGTGGTGAAAGATAACATCTACACAAGCATTCATATGTCTCGTCATGTAGTGATCCAAGATGTGGTTTGTCCCTGAGCATCACACTTTTTCAGGTTAGAAATAAAAACATAAAATTATGAGATACAATTCCCTACACCAATATTTGTCCACAATATACAAGACGTTATTTTGCATCACTGAACCTGGTTGGCAGAGACAGAGCAGGATTTTTTACAAAATGCTAGTTATTCCAACAGCACAATGAAGTTGTTTGTGGACAATGACAATTGAGTTCAAGTCTGTCAGTAAATTTACATATGCTCAATGACAATGCCAACATGTTAAGAAACACATTAGCACTATTCAAGTAGGTTAAATATTTATAATGTTCGCCTTCTAAGTTTAGTATGTAAGCAAATAATTGTCTGACAGCTAAGCAGGAAACATCAAGAGATCATCACTATCAATATTAATCATCCTCTGGGGATGTCTATACAAGTTTTTATGTCTAGCCTCTAAATAGCAAATAAGATATTTTAGCCTGACCACCCTGTTTTCCACAGTACTTTCAAACATACGGATTGCGAAAAATAATATATACACTTCCATATTATTGGAAAAAATTATTTCATATGAAACTAAGTAACCAGAGTTTCATAGTTATAGTCTGCACTCTTTTCAGTTTATTAGGTACACCCAGCTAGAAGTAATGAAATCTATTACAATCATTCTGTAAGAAATCCTCTTTCATTATGGTTCAAGCATTTGCAGTCATGATGTTTTCCAAGGGCTGATTTAATTTTATGGTTAGTTTGGAGGCTGCAGCTTTGTGGTGCAATTGAAATGGCATTGCATTTCACTGACAGGTATTCTAATAGTTTGTCCAACCTAATTACATCAGTGAGGGTAGGCTAAATATGTATAATGCAAAACAATTAGACACAGTGTCATCCTTACTTTTGAAACACTATACAATTTAGTTGACCTTCACACACAATTAAACAAATGGGAAAAATGTTTAGCTAAAAACAAGTTCAACTCACCTTGTCCTCCTCTCCCTCTGAGTCAGAAGCCGCTCTGAACTGCAGTGTCCCTGTGTTGATGTAAAATCCCCCCAGCTTTGTGGTTAGAGAGGCAGGCACCAGTTCATCATACTGTGAAAAAACAAAGGAAAACAGTTTGCAGTTTAAGATCACTGGAAATTAGAGAACAATAAATCATCTAATAAAGCAAGATGCCAAAATTGCCTCCACATTTTGAGTAACCGATAATGTTTTTGGTAACATTTCACAAAGCAGCCTGTGCTCCTGATGGTCAGTGAAAATGAATGACTTGCACGCCAAAATAAATAAATCAAAGTCTCACAGGGCACAGATGAAAACAATTTTCCCATCACAGAGCATATCAAAACAAAAAACAAACATAAAAAAGGGTCAAACTGGCGCTTTCAATGTGCAAGTGTCAAAGGACAGCTATCAAAACAAAACAACAAATTTCATGTAATGGTTGAGGATCTATACAAAATGTACAATTCTACTTATTACAGTCAGAGACTCTGAATGCTGTGCAGCAAGCACTGTCAAAGAAAAACTGAACTGCGCGGACACGGAGAGCACATACGTATTCATGAGTCATGAGGATGATTTTAGACTATAGTCTCAAGTTGGTAGTAATAAAGGACACGTGTCTATCTTTAGAAATGCCTTTGAATGTATTGTACTGGAACATCAAGCAAGGAAATAAATATTTTATCACAGACGAGTACTGTCTACCTCAACACAACAAGATAATATAACAACAGTTCATGAATATAAGAAAATAAATCAGCAGATAACAACATTTTTAAAAAAGAACAATGTTATTACACAGATTAAAAAGCAACATGTGAATAAGAGTGACAACTAAGGAGTAAATTAAGTGTCCTGGAAAAGAGAAACACAAGGGAAAAATAACCTCATTATTAATAAAAGCAAGAATACTCACAGCTTCCGAGTTGTCAATAAAGGGGTCTGTCTCGTCATACCCAAAGCCAATATCGATTAAATCTTGCATTCTGTCTTTCCTCTTCTTCTTCCCTGTATTACCCTATAAAATAAAGACAAGCCCAAATACTGATTAATGAATACTGATTTAATTTTGATTCCTTAATGTTATTGTTATAATGGTTTGATAAACTGTTCTCCTGTTCTTTCTCAAAGTGACTGTTGTCCAATTGACTTGGCTGTCTTAGCAATACAAAAAACTATGTTTATATAAGCTGATCAATATTAGCCATATATTGTTGTTTCTCTTCGCACTGTATGTATGATCAGATATTTTCAGATTCTCAAAAAAGGCACTATCAACTATAAAAACTTCCTAAAAAACAAAAATAAACAGTAAGTTTGACCAGTTTCTCTGTCTTATAGCCCAATGCAGACAATAGATTACTGAAATGCCAAATATATGTCAACAAGCTGAAAGATCAACTTGTTGAAAATTCAAAAAGTAGATTTTTCAACTGTAAATGTATCAGCCAGTATTAAATTATCAGATTCTTTGACATTGATACTGGTATATTGAGTATCAGTCAGGTGATAAATGTACATGTGATCAGATGTGTATCACTTAAAAATGAAATATATAACTCACATATTTATTTTCAAACTTTTTTGCCAGCGCCTCAACCTGGAGCCGATCTTTCTCCTCATCATCAAAGGGGTCGCTGGGATTGCAGGCTGAAGTTAGACTTGGAGGTTTATTTTTGACCTGGAACAAACAAAACTGACTTTTAAAGATCAGAAACAGAAATGATCAGATATTGGTCAGTTATTGTGCTCGTCACAGCTTCAGTGAGACCTCTTCTTCAAATCATAATATAATGTCCAATCAGCAAAATGTGATTACGTCATCACGTTACCATCAAACTTAGAATAAGTGAACAAATAAAAAATTTAAAATTAAAAACAAGCAAAACCTTGTGCAAGCCTTAAATGAAAATTGGGTTTTTTTTATTTTTCTGTGGTTTGGAAACTTTTTTTCCCACCAAACATTATAAAAAAAAAAAAACGCAAAGTGAAAATGAGTGCAGGCTCCGTTTGATCCCTCAGCTCTGACATTTGCTTGCTCTCATGCTACATCCTGGTACTTCCTTCAGCAATGCTCTCTCATCTATCACCCGCAGCCAGAGGGCCGAGCTGCATGTGGCATTCCCAAGTGCTGAGATGGCTGAGTGACTGAGCTGTTGCTGGGCAAGTCTGGTGAACAGGACACAACACAGGCTTCACCTCGACATGTGCAAAAAAAAAAAAAAAAACGGGACATGATAATAATGATCATAAAAGAAAAGGAGGAGGTCCCCAGTTAAAAGGCTTTAGCGTGTTAAAGCTCCAGCTGAAGTTGGAAAAAAGCACAAGTGGACGGGCTGCATGAGTGTAAGAAAGGAAAAGAAAAAGGAACCGTCTTTTGTGTTGAGTCGCACTAATGGTCAGTTTCCAGCACGGCAGTCTACGAAGGACAAGGTGCACTGTCCCCCTCTGCTTCACTCAGCAATGACAAGTCCACACCAACACTTAGAGCGAGAAAATTAAGTCCGGCTCTCACCGGCCCCATGATGCCAGCCAGGGGATCCTACCTGGAGGTTCTGGATGAGTTCGCCGTAATTAAACTCGGCGGAGGAGCGGTCGTCGGGCTCGGACAGAGGCAGGTTGAGCCGCACCGTAGCCCTCCGCTCGGCTCCTGCCTTGTCCCTGTCGCCGGTTTTACCGAGACGACCGTTGCTGGCAGCTCCTCCTGCCCCGGTCGCTGCCTCGATCTCCCCGGCTCTGCCGAAGCTGAAGTCGGCCTCGTCCTCCAGCCGGCGTTTCCTGGACTCGGCGGCTGTTCCAGCTGCGAAGGCCGACAGGGTGACAAATTGCACTTTTCTCGGTTCGGCCATTTGGATGAGCTGCCTGCCTGAACCTCGCTCCGGACAGACAGCGACAGCGAGGAGAAGAGCTACTTCGCGAAACTACTCCAAATCTGCGGACTGAAGACGGTCCGCCGAGCTCCGGCGGCTGCTCGGTGCCTAGACGGATGTCAGGGCCTCCTCCGGACCATACAAATCGGATTCCAGGGGATGCGACGGTGGGGGAAAAGTTGTTTTTTCGGTAGCTACTTGCATCCTCAATCTACTATGGGACCGAGACATTCACAGGAGCCATCTTGGGTTTCGGGAGTAAATAAAATATCAGAAGAGAGGGGTCGCTGCGCCTGCGCATACGCAAGCAACGGAACCATTGTGACACGAGGGGGGCTCCTGGCGGCCAATCAACTCGTGCCCCGATCCTAAACCCGCCTCTGTCACAACAGGCGATAATAACAACACTATTAGTACTATTATGACCTTTATCAAGTGTGCGGGTCCTGTGTGCATCCCCACATAGACTGCAGGCTCCGTCCCCTACACACATTTCCGGCTACTGCCTCGCTTTCAGAAAATGCTTCATTATGCATTTTTCCACAATGGCACCAGCTCACACTCCATCAGATCCTAAACGAGGCCAGTTCACTGGATTTGCAACACAACACAGATGATAGGCTTACACTGATCACCACTTCTTGATATTCCCAACCAGATATATAAAAATACTGTGCACTGAAAAATATGAATATGTGATTTTCAATTCATTAAAACTGAATAAAGAGTCTTCCTCTATATGTGCCTTGGTTCAGACTTCTAATGGTTTCTGTTGTCAGAGAAATAAGCTCAGACCTGCAAATGTGCAGCGTATTGCAGTGTTAGGTTAATTTTTAATCAAAACACAAATGTCCCCCTCTCGGAGACATATAATAAAATAATGTTGATCAAAGGACAATTGTGGTTAAGAATATTTAGGCCAATGAGAAGTCATGGGATTTGTTAATGTCAAAATTTGATGTCATGTACTTTTTAAACATATATATATATATATATATAAATATAGATTTTATAAATATATAAAATCATATACTGAGACAATGTAACCAAAGTTACTTGGATTCAATTGAAAATGGAGCCAGAACATCAAGCAATTGATTTGATATTAAAATTGATGTTTGCCATTCAGACACCGTTTATTAAATGATTACCTGGTGGAGGTCTGCTGGGAAATGTTCATACAGTTAAAGTGCCCTTTAAAAGAGTCGCATAAGGTTTTTACATGAGACTTATATTACAAGCAATCTTTTCCATGTCCCCAGGGGAGAATGTCAGCAGCATCCGGAGATGAGGCACCGGCAGTAATTGCACATTCAGTAGTAATGTGTAAAGTTTAAGAGATATGAATGTATACTAATGGTGAAAACACTGCAAACAATAATGTAAAACAAAGGATATTTGTTAAACCCTCCTGAAAGGAGGTTTGTGTCCATCAATCAGTCATTCGAGTGCTTACTGGGAATATCAGATCTCAACCAGACATATGAATGCTGATCAGTTCAAACTCTTCAGTCCCATTAGAGTTGCACTGTTAACAGCATCTAAGGTTAGCAATGAGAGTGACACTGTGATTTAGCTTGACCATGGCATGTTAGCCTGCGTTAGCTAAGCCACATTTGAAGAGGGGGGCCGAGGATGCAGCAAACTTTAGGCAGGTACACACCTAAAACACTGACTCTGCCTTCTCATGTCAAACTGGTCATTCATCATTCAGTGCAGTGAGGTTCAAAGAGAAATATGAATTGCCATAAAACATTTTGACTTTTAAATTAGGCAGGGATGCTTTTAATTACAGCAAATGGGGCAATACAGTTTTCAGTGATCTTTGTAATTTGTGTTGTGTGATAGATCTAATGGGTGGATGAAATTGTTACACCAAAGAGCATTTGCTGTTGCCCGCTCTAAACCTCTACCTATTATACAGTGTGGAAATTCCTGCCCAGTTGGCAAATTACCTATTGAAAGAGCATTCCCCCAGTTTTACACGTGAAGACCAATCAGATCATCCGATCAGCTTGAGAAAAATGTTGCGCAATGTTTTCTGTCCTCAGCTCTGAGAGAGCCTTGTAAAGTCTGAGAAAATAACTCAGATCAGGTCATCAGAGTTCATGCAAGAACATTTGTTTTAA
This sequence comes from Echeneis naucrates, assembly GCF_900963305.1. Classification (NCBI taxonomy): domain Eukaryota; kingdom Metazoa; phylum Chordata; class Actinopteri; order Carangiformes; family Echeneidae; genus Echeneis; species Echeneis naucrates. Next base: position 17,770,175 of record NC_042511.1, read on the forward strand.
AATCTGTAAAACAAACAGGGAACATAATGTTTGAAATCTTCCTTCACAGTTCACATCTTTACACTTGCTGTTCTTTTCTTTGTTATCCTGCCAGTTAAATTATCCAAGCATTTTGGTAGTACTTATCAAAAGCAAAGAATAAAAGATGCACAGTTACCAAAATGACCTTAACACAAATGAAAACACAAAAGTAATTTACAAAACACAAAACATTTATTTTAATACAAATATAAAAGTACATGGATAATTATAACTCTAAATTGTATTTTCCATTACAAAGCAAGACTTTATATCAGATATAATAGCTCAATATTCTTCATGTGGCATTGATGTAATTCATACAAGTCACTGAAATGGCCAAATGCAAAGCAAAAACTGCTGATTTCTGCATAATGTTGCTATTCTTGCTGGAGGCCTACAGTGAGGTGAAGTTAAATTCTGTCAGATGTCATGAGAGGAGAACTCTGTTGTCTTTGGCCCACTTCCTCAGAGCTCGGATGATGTATTCAACCTGGGGATTTCCTGAATTTCGCAGCAAGGGTACCACCTCTTTAAGTGTCTCCCTACAACACAAACAGGATATGTGAGGGAACACATTAAATCAGGAATGCATTCCCCCTTTTTTTCTATTTTAGACATTACATCCATTTAAACACACCACTGATGTTTGATGTGCAAGTCCTAATGTTTTACTGGGTAATGACAGGGATTACAAAGAAAAATGTTTAAATTCCCTAACCCAAACTACGGTGCAGAACATACACACAAAAAAAGAGAGATCAACATACTTGGATTCCTTGTTTGCCAATATGAGCTGGAAAATGCCAACACATGCACCTCGCTTGCCCTCCCAGTAGTTCGATTCTGGGTCCAGCTTCTCCAGTGCATCAAAAGCTTTGGCTGCATAGTAGAACTGGCCCATCTGAAATAGAAAGTTGAATTCATGACCCACTGAAACCAGTCATAGATTAAACCACTTCTCCACAAAATGAGACATCCATGGAAAGAGCTTATACAGAGCTCTACATGTTTGCTAACACTTCCAGATGCATTTCAAAAACTTTAGAAGAGAACTCTTCTCCCTTGATTGAAGCAGAGAGAGTACCATGAATAACAAGACCAAACTTGCATTATTTCTATTGAAGTGGTAAGAGCAGATGATATGGGGTAGAAGAAGTCACCTTGTAGCAGTCATTGGCAATGAGCTGCAGTAAACTGAAGGAATCCGAGGAAGTGCCCATCTTCAGATAGAGCTCCCAGGCAAGCTGACACTTCTGGTTCATGATGTCTAACAAGAACAACACATGAGCTCAATAATCCATCATTCACAGCCAGTTTTGGCAATTTTCATAGATGGAAATTTGGAAGATTTTAAATGCCTTTGGGCAAGTTTTATTGATCTGGATTAAACCAAGAAAAGAAGAATTTTTTTTTTTTCATGGAGATTTTCATTTCTTAGAGCTGCAGAGTCTAGCTCCAATAGTAACCCCAAAATCTTTACAGGCCTCAGGCTAGGAATCTGACAGTGATTTTTGATTCAGATCTCAGTCTTAGTGTTCTCTGTGTTTTTATTCCAACAGCTGTACAGTACTGTAATGTTGCTCATGTCTTAATAAAAAGACCTTGCCTTTATGCAGCTGATGCCTAACACAGATGAAAATCCGCCAATAAAAACTGAGGGACTGACAGAGTCCTCTTTTGGTGCTTCTTTCACTCTTGTTCGTTCTATATGTAAAATGTCAACTCCTAGACTTCCCTGCTAACAGTTAACAGCTAGTTACACGTATAGTTAATTTAATTTTACTGTTGTTATTGTTATTGTTGTAAAATATGTTGTAATGTTATAAAATATCAGCAATTTCAGCATTCTAAAGCGTTTCACTACTTTTGTGCTAAAACTAGATTATGCTGTGATTTCTCAAAAGAAAAAAAAAATAAAACAGACATTCATTATTTCAATTTTTTTGAAACTCTGTCCAGATTGAAATTGTATTTACATTAAAACTGTGGATTTTGTAACCCGTGTTATAAATGATTGAATTTCAGTTATTTTTACTTTTAATGTTGTTTTTGTTTGCAATGGAATGCCTGTAAATAATAAATATTTTCACATTTTCCTTAAGTCACTTTTCAAAGGCATATTTTCAGTTCATTTTAAGTCTAAATCTACGTACATCTCTTGTGTGTATAATGGGACAAAAATGCAATTCACTTGTATATAGATATTTTGTTCTTAAATATAAATAAGCATTACACAAGTTTTATACATACAGCATCTTGCCAGCCAGCTGAGGTAAATATAGTCATTCTTGATCTTCTCACTCTGAATGAGCAGAAAAACCTAAAAAGACATTTAAATTTAGAACAATAAAATTTAGAGCAATATAATGTTCAATCACTTAAGTAAGAGGAATCTGTTCGATTATGTAAAGTACCTCTTCTGCTTCCTTGTAGTTGCCAAGGGCCGCTTTAGCCTGAGCATAGTTGAAGTTGAACGTGTCATCATTATAAAAGTAACCCTGTAAAAAGAAAACAGTTATGCCCACACAAAAAAGACAAGCAGCCACTTGTCCAGAAATACAGAGTATACAAAGCTTCAGCTTTCTGGTGGAATAAATCACCGGGAGAAACACAAAAACATACACCTGCATCTGTCAAGCACCACTTTTCATCTAAAGTGACACTTCTAACCTAGTGTGTGGGAGTCTTTTTTTCAGCTCCATCTTACAGACTGATACCACAGTACAGTAACAACAATATTAGTCTTCAATGGAAAGTGCCTTATAATGCCCACTTGTACTGAACATCACTAACCTTGACTGAGTTCAGATAAATGAGAACATCTTCAAACTGCCTCAAGAGGAAGAAGCAGGAGGCCATGCACTGTCTGCCAGGAATAGTGTCTGAAAGGGCAAAAAATTTTTATTCACACACGCTCGCAGCGTTTCCTTAAAAGGATCACATTGATTAAACCTGTATTCAATGTACCACATTCACTAGCTGAGCCTCCAACCAACTGAAAGAACTGCTGTGCAATTTTCAAGTGATCCCTCTGAAAAGATAAAAAGATAAAAGCACAGTAACAAACATTTGTCTCACATTCACACATTTGTCTCTCTATTGTGTGCATGTTACTCTTTATGGTTATCAGAAGCACTCACTGATCCAATTTCTTGTCCCAATGCAGCATTCACTACTCCTTTCAAAATGTACTCCTGATAAAAAATATATGATAATTTCAAGACACAAAAATCAACCAACCCATCAGTTTCAGGTGACATTAAAATGGTTTTGAAGAGATGAAAAAACTTCAGGAAAAGAACACTAATTACTAGCATTAATTGTATATTGTATTATCACAGTAATAGCACAATTTTATTGTAAAAGATTAAAACCGATCACTCTTAAGGCAAAAAAGTTAATTTGAACCTTTTTTACCATTAAGCACGGCTACTATACTATTACTGAAGTGGAACTGGGAAGGTCTCATTACTGTCAAGTAGTTATAATACACTTCAGAAAACAAATGACACTTCATATTGAAACTCAACATCCTGAGAATCATCACCTGAGGTGTGGTGGGCATCAAATCTTGGATGAGATTGTAGGCTTCTTGGACATCATCTAGATTGTAAAATAAAGAACACGAATCCCTGAAATGGTGGAATGTTTCAATAAAATCTGCCAATTACAACAACTGTTAAGCAACACAGAAAAAATTTATGCTGAAATTACATAAAAATGTTTTATTCCAAATGTGACTGTGTAAAAAGTAGATGAGGAAAGAGGACTAATCTTTTTTTTTACATAGCACATTTCACATTAGAGAGTGATGGTCTCTTATTGAACCATTGTCATCTTACTTGAAATCTTGTAAATGTTCTTGAATTACATTTGGATTTTAATGATGTTTACTTGGTGAATGCGTTAGACTATTTAAAAAAAATGTTTTAAAGATGCCATGTCTTCAGGTCTTCACTTACCATTTTACAATAAAATGTGCTATCCATTTGGATAGAAATCTTGTTTATCTTGTTGCAGATAACTGTACTGACACACCTACATACCCACCTTGTCTGAGATAGTAGATGACCAAGTTGAGTCTGGCCTCTGGGATTACATCAATCAGAGGAGGCAGCACCTGCAACGCACCCTCCCCACCGCGAAACACCACCTGCAGTGCACAAGGGGGAGATTCCGAGTGTAAAAATTGGCATGTAAGTCACTCGTTTATGCACACACACACCTACAAACTAAGAGACAGAGCTTGTGAAGAGCTTACCAGGTTGTGTCGGATAAGCTCCTTAGCAAACTCAAAGGAGCAAGAAGAGATGTCGATTAGGTTCTTCAGTTCAGCCTGAAAGAGAGAGAATGCAAAGATGAAGTAAAAACTACCATTACCACTACCGTTTAGTTGCCCCAAAACAGTGAAAAGGATGATCAGAGATCAACTATAATACAAAGAAACATTTAATGATTAAAAAAGCATTAAACAGATATTTATCATACCAGAAAAAACAGAAAAGCACTGTACCTTAACCTCACTAAAGATAGATGAGAATTTTTCATTGTTTAGCTATTAGTGCATGGTAGCATTGGTGGGAAATGTTTGCAATGAACTTGTAAAACAAAGTGAGCTGTGACTTATTATGTTTGCCTCCTAAATAAATTATCAATATTAATAAGGATTTCATAAGGATTTTACAGTTATCTTTTTAACAGACAATAACACAAAATATAAAAATATGTATATGGAAAGGTAAAAATGTGTAAACCAATAGCTTTTTACCTCTGCTGCCTTGCCATTGTAGAGCCTGAAATGATTGCAGGCCTTCAGATTAAGGGCAATAGTGGAATCAGGAATGCTCTGTAGGTACACGGCCAGAACCTCCTGGGACACATCATAGTAATCCAACTTGTAATAACACAGAGCCACATACACTTTCAGGGCCAGAAAATCTCTGAAATGACAAAATGTAGTATTATATTAGTACTAAATAAAGAACAAGAAAACCGCGAAAAAGTATGTACAAAAGATGACAAGACAAGGTACTTCAGTTTCTCAAAAATTGTCTACATTGCTTGATCCAACATAGCTCATTATCCAAGGATGATCAACTAAATACTACTTAAGTTAGATGATTCAACAGAGAACTCATTCCATCTTATGACCATGACACAAGCAAATATTTGATGACATGGTGTAAAAATGTGAAAATATGACGTGAACGCGCATTGTTGCATGACTCAGTTTTGGCTCCAAGTGTTACTGTTTGCAGGGGTAGGCTAATTTGTATTCCAACAATAAGTGTGCTAAGTGCTGCTGCAGAGGCCTGCAACTATAGAGAGTGTGATACTTTGCACATCTGTGAACAGGCAAAGATCAGAGTGATGTAAATTTCATGCATGTGCAGGTTTTTGAGGAAATATATTTTAGGCATAAATCTGTCAAATCTGTTGTCAACTGTAAAATAATGTCCATCCACTTCAGCCACAGGTGCTACAAAGCCAAGCATGGATCTTTGAGAGAAGTGGCACAGAATTTTTTACAGAATTAAAGTCTTTTAATTTTTACCCATGCTACTACAGATATGATATATCATCGTTAGAGACAGCTAGCTCAGCAGGTCTGAAACACTAATGCATGAATTGTCTTCATGGGTCCATCATGCATTCACAACTAACACCCACCAAAGTGATATTATAAAGACCCTATACCCAAGTGCAACAGACTTGTGAAGCTAGTTTACGAGATTAAGAGATGTAAAAGTCACAGACCTGTTCTGCAGTAGAAGGCGTTTATAGATGTCTATAGCTTCCTGGTAGTGTGACCGCATGTAGTGAATAGATGCCAGGCTCAGCTGATCCTCTGTCACATCCTCCAGGTTTTGGTGGAAACCCATTAACCTCTTCTCGTCATTGAACTGAGACATGTTTTGAAGACAAACAGAAAACTTCAAACAGAGTGACAAAAGTGCTGTGAGACTGGAGAGAAAGCACAACGATATGAATTGCACCATTGAACAAAAACATAATAAACAGTGGAAACACATGCGCGCGCACACACACACACACACACACACACACATATATATATATATATATATATATATATATGCTAAGTGCTGCTGCAGAGGCCTGCAACTATAGAGAGTGTGATACTTTGCACATATATATATATATATATATATATATATATATATATATGTGTGTGTGTGTGTGTGTATAAATAATTCTTCCTCATTGTTGTGTCTCCGTATATATATATATGTATATATATATATATACGGAGAATTATTTGCCTATAGTGAGGCCTATAGTGCCTATAGTGACATAACATTTGAGGTGACATGCACAGAAAGGGGCCAGAAGCAAATAAGACACTGGAAAAACAACACTTTTCTTCCTCATTACTGAGCTCAAGTAAGATAAGATGAAAATACAGCACAGACCTTTAGGTTTCCCTGATATGAGACAAACTTTTAGAGTTTCTCAGGGACAACTTATTAATGATTGAGTGATAGTAGAGGCAACAATTAAACTGGAAAATATTATTTGTTTTTCAACCTTGTGAGCCAAGTGGAAGAGGAGCCGGTTTTGGAGTGGAGACATTGGTGCTAAAAGAATAAGAGATACCAAATTTTGTTAGACAGCAAACCATGTGAGAATAAAGGCATAATTCATTAACATCATCATCCTACTCTCAACAGAGAAATAACTGACTGAATAGCATTGTAATATGATCCAGCACAGAAATTGTAAAATGATTAGGAGTGGTTTAATGGGACCTAGAGGTGTACAGCAAAATCACAGAAATAAATTACCACTTAAGCAGCAAATGGAGTACCAAAGGACTGCCTACTGACAGATTTACACCAAAATTGTGTTCAAGAGGTATCTGGGTGTAAAGTTAATATAAAAGGCTTTTGGATTATATTTTGTAGAATCGCATTTACTCAATATTACAGACTAATAGCTAATTTTCAAATTGTTCATCCTATAGCTGATGAACATTTGAGTGATGATAAATAGGACGCAAACTTGACCTTTAAAGGTCACAAGTCGAATCTTAAATATATTGTATGCAGAAATCGTATATACGCAAGTAATTGGCACTCAAACCTTTTATTATTTCTTTATTTTTTCATAATTTGATCCTAAAAAACTGAAAGTAGTTCACAGTTCATATGCAAATGCTTAATAATGCTACAGAGCAGTGATGAATTAGAAAATTATCTCTTAAAATAGCATAACAAAATTTGGGTTAAGGCAAATGCCTGGAATGCCTACCCTTAGACGCAGCGTCCTCGGCCTCTTTATACAGCCCCAGAAAAAACAGGGCACAGGCCAGATAGACCCACACCTCTGCAGGACATTCAGGGTTTATAGTCAGGGATTTATACTCCTGTCAGAACATGATAAGGAAATATTAACACACTTGGACCTTATTAAAAATGTTGGTCAATTTGCACACTGCATTTAAAGCCTTTATGCACAAGTTTCCATATATAGATACATGTCTTAATGAAAAATACCTCCATAGCTCTTTTGTAATCACCCAAGTGAAAGGCACAGTAACCAATCCAGAGGTCTGCATGCTCCTCTTTCTCTCCAATACTTCTTTGAAACTGGAAAGGACACAGCAACATGTCAGCAGCAGCAGAGGCACACAAGTAATACAGCGATGTATGTTGCATAGATGTGGGAGAAACTTTTTTCAGGGCAACACAGAATTTCCTGTAGCAGGATTTATATTATATTTATATTGAAAAGGAAAAAACAACAACAACTCAGTGAAACTGCATAAAATAGCCAATTGGCTGATCAGTTCCATCTCTAACTATCCATACCTCTATATGGCTATTTTTAGTGGAGCGGGAAATGATTGCATCTCTCGACAAAAATATATAATCAGGTAAATGGTAAAATAGAGGAACACAAAATTACAAAAAATAGATCCAAAAATAAAGCTGCTTCTCTGTACATCCTCCAACCTTCCCTGTCTACTGCTCCTGCCTCCTACCTCTATCTGCCATCTAGAGTAAGTATATAAACAATAATGTGACATATGCACAATAATGATAATTGTAATGGGACACTTTTTGTGCATTTTGCTTTTTTTTTTTTTTCATTTATTTATTTATTTTTTTAGATCTGGACGTTGTTGAGATCCTAGTCGTGTGTGGTAGAGGTTAATTATAAATCTACAACTTTCTGGTAAACGGTTTGCCTTGAAAAACGCTTAAGAGTCAGTCAAAAAGTCACAATCTGGTTTTGCTTTACCTCCAACAGCGTGAGGGCTCCAAGATAGTCTCTCTGCTGCAGATATTCCTCCAAACGGGGAACCTTTGTTTTGTTTTTCTTCTTCTTCTCACTCAGGCTGACTGGTGTCTCTCCTCCCACAGCTGGTTTCACACGAGAGAGGATCTGCCAAGGTACGAGGACAAAATGTATTGATGAGCTGGACTCTGAGCATTCTGGCGGTCCTGGTCACAAAACTTAGGTGTCCATTGACGTTAACTCACCATGACGACGTGTTTTCAGGAGGGGACTCTCACCTAGCAAGACTTGTTAATCAATAAACAAGCTAACGTTTAGTTTTATTTTCTGTTAAAACAAGAGTCAAATCGCTAACCTTGGCTCCTGTCTCCTCTACCCAACGTAAGGTTTTCAGCCCCTAAGTTTCACATTTCATTGAATATCTTTTCTAAAGTTGATAATAACACAAACACGTTCTTCACGATCCAGCGCGGGGTCGGTTCTTTTCGCTAGCTTCGGCTAATAGTGTCAAGTTATAGAGAGGAAAGGATGTTTTCCTCTCTTGTATTTTTCAAATTAAAGGCGCATGCAAAACAACTGAGAAACTGGTGCGGCACTAAAACTCATACTGATAGCGAAGTGCTAATATTGTTCCATCCAAAGCGAGGTGAGCGGCTAGGCCTGGGATGGCAGTCATAGGACAGGTTTAAACACAATTTTTAAACGCAATTATTTAAAAAAACTTGCGATAGACTGAAATTTATTTGCAAACAACACGAACCAACAGGAAGCAGCGGCTCTTCTGTGTTGCACTTGACCCGGTGGTTTGTTCCTTGTTGCCTAGCAACAGAACGACTGCGCCGCACAAACTGATTTTGGTAAAATATATTTTATGATCACATTTATTGCACAGATAAGCCCTCTCTAACACCTAGTTTGTATACTACAAAGATACAAATGTTGTTTATAGATAAAGAATTTGTGTAAAAATTAAAATTTCCAAACACCGTGATGCAGGGCCCCAGTGGCCTAATGGATAAGGCACTGGCCTCCTAAGCCAGGGATTGTGGGTTCGAGTCCCATCTGGGGTGGTTCGCTTCTTTTCATTCTTCAAAATTATCAATATAGGTGGTTCGAAATACTGTGCACTCTGTACACTTTGCCTGTATTTTAGTATTAGGTTCACAAACGGTTGACTTGGATCATAAATCACTCAATATAGACAAAGAAGACCTGGATTAAGTTGTTTATTTTTTTCTATGTCTTTTTTTTATTATTTTATGTGTTACTTTTGATATGTTTTCCATTTGAATTGTACCGTAGATTTCATTCCAGGGATACTATCTGCAGATTTACCTTAATTTTTCTGTGGCAATATAGAAAGGAGTGAATACCGTAAACATGGCGTCACCTGTTGTCTACTGTTTTTGTTGTTTTGTTGTTTTGTTTTGCAAACAGTGGAGTTTTCAGACGAATACAAATCAACAATTCTTGAGTCTAAGTCTTCTCAGATCTCTGTGATGAGGTTCACATCAGTGGATTTCTTTCTTGTTAATAGCAGAAGCCAAAATATTCAATTGCTTTCTTTATGAGTTAGTTATGTCTGGTTTCCAATTTAGTATCTAGTTTCATTGCTAGAGTTTCCCGTTTGGTAACACCTGAATTCACTTAGGTATGCACTGTATGCAGGTCTAGACCAACAGATCCCCCGATGAGTAAGCACTTGGCGACAATGGCAAGGAAAAACTTCCTTTCAGAGGCAGAAACCTTGGGCAGAACCAAGCTCGGGGGGAGTGGCCATCTGCCTCGACTGGTTGAGTTGAAACCGCGCAGTCTATTCTTTCATAGCTCAAAACTGTACACGAAGGACAATCATAGAGAATGCATTGTTTTGGAAACTTTTGGTCTTCACATCTTGCCACAATTTATAACAACAACAACAGCAACAATATTAACAATAATGATAATAATGAATGCTATTATTATTATTATTATTAGTCAGTATAGTCAGTCTCTTTGTCAATGTCTCCTTCAGCTCTTGTGCCAATCTCTGCACCCCCCAGGGTTGTAGTGCCTCCGGCCAACACCCTGGGATATAATTTTGAGCTACTAATCATGAATAATTTTATTGTTTATTTATATTAATATTTTTGCTTGTTCATGCTGAGTGCATGAAGCTTCAGCCATCCTAACATAGGCCTAACAACTACAATGATAAGTAGGTAGCCAAAAAGTAAGGCACCCACATCCAGCTGCAAATTATAGACCAAAAAGGTAATAATAGCCACCTGAAACTAATTCATGGCACAACACCCAGTTTCCTATTGAGCAATTTACACACAGTAAATATATTTTTTATTCTTTTTCTATTAATTATTCTATATTTTCTTCAAAAATTTCTCTTCTGTGGTGGTATTGGCTATAATGATGTGGAGCACATTTAAATAAAGTACCCTGGATGGCGTCAGAACAGTTTACTTTTTAAAACTGGCAGTTTTTTGATGCGATCAAAGCAAAGAACTGTCATACAGATATTACTAATGGGAGAACAGTGGTGTTACTTTAGGCAACAGCCTTTTTTATAATTAGTCAAGCGCATTCCAGTTCTTTTTTAAAAACCTATAATACATCTTAACCAAACACACAACTCGGCAAATCTGTGAATTTTTTTTATCAATGCCTAGTATTCATTGTGGCCAAAATGTTGTATGGCCTGATTAAAAGTTTCTTCTTTTTATACATGGATGTTAAACAAGTTTGAATAGAAGAATTACAATATTTTAACCCTTTCACACATCAAAATATCTCAACAAACACTCACTCACTCATCTTTATCCGCTTTATCAGTTTCTGGGTCGCGGGGCTGCTGGAGCCAATCCCTGCTCACATTGGGCGAGGGGTGGGGTACACCCTAGACAGGTTGCCAGTCCATCGCAGGGCCAACACACAAGGACAAACACAGACAAACAAACACTCACGCTCGCATTCACACCTACAGTCGATTTAACGTTGACGACATGCATGTCTTTGGATGGTGGGAGGAAGCCCACGCAGACATGGGGAGAACATGCAAAGCCCGCACAGAAGACCCGATCCAGGCCGGGACTACTCTATATTTTACTGGCAGCCAATGAAGAGCAGCTAACACAGGAGAGATATGATCTCTTTTCCTAGTTCCTGTTAATATTCGTGCAGCAGCATTCTGAATCAACTGAAGGCCTTTTAAAGATTTGTTTGGACATCCAGATAGTAATGAGTTACAGTAGTCCTGTATTTTCTGTATTTCCTCATTTTTCTGCATCATCCTGAGAAAGAATGTTTCTGATTTTCCTAATGTTTCTCAGGCGGAAGAAAGCTGCCCGACTAACTTGTTTTATGTGAGGGACAAAGGACATGTCCTCTTACAGTGGAGCTGGAAACCAAAGTGATGCCGTCCAGACTGATGAGATGATTAGATAGTATTTTTCTGAGGTGCTTAGGGCCAAGTACAATAACTTCTGTTTTGTCAGAGTTGAGAAGTAAAAAATTTCCAGTCATCCAGACTTTTATGTCTTCAAGACATGCCTGCAGTCTGACTGAGTTCATTCTGAGATCTGAGTGAGTTCATTTGGCTTCATTGATAAGTACAGCTGAGTATGGTCTGCATAGCAGTGAAAGTTGTTGCTGTGTATCCTGATAATGTTGCCTAGAGGAAGCAGATAAAGCATAAAGAGGATTGGTCCAAGTACCAAACCCTGCGGGACTCCATGACTGACGACAGTACATGAGGAGGAGCTGTTGTTAATATGAACAAACTGATGTCTATCTGATAAGTAGGATTTGAACCATCTTAGTGCAGTTCCTTTAATTCCAATTTCATGTTCCAGTCACATCTAACCTCCTGAATCTGTGAAAAAACATGGTCTCCATAAGTCATCACAAAGAACCAAAGCTGCAATTCGCTCCATGTCCATTAGTTCTGCTTTTGGGTCCAAACCACCCCACTGTCAGGAATTACTTGTTCTTAGTGTGTTGTGTTTGAACAAAATACTCGGTAGGCTTATTATATATACTCTTCAAGATAAGTGTTCCTGAATGTTGCTAAACTCTCTTTCAACCTCTTTTAGCCATAGCCTGGCCTCCATCTCCCACAGCCTGTATTACTACATTTGCTGCCATACTTGGCCAGATATGCATTTCCTCATAAAAATCCCACTGGCTTTTTGGACTTTGTCATTCTTCTATATGCTCAGACTCAGGCTCCCAAACCTGTCAGTAAGCCTTTTATGCAGACTGCGATCATTCTTCATGGTGGAAGCACAATGGATTTTATTCTACTCCCAGAGATGTCTCATCCTACTGGCTCACTAAACTTGCTTGACTTTTCACTGTTCAGGTACCAGAATCCATCAAGCTGGATCCAAATAAATCTCCTGGCTGTGATGAACTTGATCCAACGTTCTTAAAAGCATCTGCTCATGTTACTGCGGCTCTCATCACAACAATATTTTATATCTCCATAGAGCTGTCTGTTCTCCCTCTTGACAGGAAACTGGCCATGACTTTTATAGGTGGCTCTGGCTCCAACCCATTTCCATATTACCATGCTTAGCCAGTTCCTTGTTTCAAACCACACCTTGTCTGACCTGCCATCTGGTTTCTGGTCTGGTCATGGGTCTTAACATTATCACAGCTTTGACAGCATGCAGGTCTATAGAGCCACCTTTATTGACCTTGCTAAGGCCTTTGACTCTGTTGATCATGAGATCCTCCTAATAAGCTCTCTAAAATTGGTCTGTCCACCAACTGCTGTGATTGGTTCACCAGTGATCTTACTAACCATGTCCAGCAGCTTAAGACTGAAAATATTTAGTCCAAACAATTTATAATCTCCAAAGGTGTACCTGAGGGCTTCACATTGGGCCCAATATTATAATATTATTCTCTATCTAGATTGATGACGTAGCCAAGGCTGCTAGCAGGTCCAGGATCCGTCTGTATATCGATGAAACCGTCCTATGTTCAGCTAACTCTTCTTTCTACTCTGTCAGATCTGTTCTTCAACTCAGCCTCACCTCGCTTGAACAGTCCTTTCAAAACCTCCATCTCTGCCTTAATGCAAATAAGACAATTTTAATCGTAAATATGCTATCTCCAGCCTTCCCTATTGTCCCGATGGTTCGAATTTGGATTATGCCAAATCCTACAAATACCAAGGCATGTAGTTGGATTGATTGCTGTCTTTCATCACACACGTCAACAACCTTCAGACAAAAGTCAAAGCCTGAGTAGTTTTTCTCTTCTGCCATAAAGCTTCTTTCACTCACACTCCCTTATCAAGATGACAATTCTCCCAAAACAGTGATATCTACAAAATGGCACCAATCACTGCTCTCAACAAACTGGACCCTCTTCATCACTCAGGCTTCTGCTTTTCTACTATTGCCCCTTGTGATCTCTATAAACTGGTGGGCTGGCTCTCCGTTCATACCCGGTGGCGCCATCACTGGTTTCACTTTTTCTATACGACAGTCCTCGGCAAGACACCACCCTATCTGTTATTTCTTCTTCAATTTACCCATAATCAAAATCCAACTAGGCCAAGTGAATGCATCAAGCTCAACATCCCCAGTAACTCTACTATTTTTGGGCACAACTCTTTTCGCTTTGTAGCAGCTTTACAAAACAGCCTCAAACATCCATCTCTGACTTATTTTAGCCATACGCACACACACACACACACACACACAGACACATACATACACAGACAGACAGACATTTTAGGATTTGACATGCTTGCTCCTGTTTTTTTTTTTTTTTGCGTGCTTGGTATGTTCATATTTATCTGTATTAATGCATTTTTCTCAATTCGGGCCTCCTTGTCAGGTTATGTTTTGTAAATGAGAATTGGTTCTCAAACATTTTAGCAGGTAAAATAAAGGTTAAAAAAATTAAAAAAGTAAAAATAAAAGGAAAGGCCATTTTCTACAGATCAACTCTTTTGGTGTGTAGCATCTTACTTGTTGACAATGTGCAGATTAAACTGTACAATGGGAGCTTTCAAATTGTGGATGTTTGAGTTTCCCTTACAGTACTTGAAAAACAGGTAACCGTTGTTTTATCATGCCCTAAAATGAGCTGGCATTACACTTTAAAAACCTCTATTCAGGCGTTTTTTCTAACTTTGTTTCTTCATGGCTCTTTAAAATGCAATTTTGACCAGGTGATTCAATGAAAAATGAGGAAAAACAAATGTAAATATAAGTGTCTGTTTTGCCAAAGTAAAACAAAAGATCACATCTGAGCACCATTGGCTTTTCACTACCACCTTCATCAACCCTCACTGGCTGAATAATGGTGGGAGTTTTTCCTGAAAACAAATATGAAATGAATAAAGTGTGTTATAAAAATTACAATGATGCCAAAACCAGCAATGGCGCATCAAGGAGCATCTGTGGAGAAGATGGAAAAATCCCTGCTGCAATACCTGGTGAGGCAGATACCTTTTACCTTGAATATGTATCCAATGTTGACTACAGGGTGGTCAGCATGGATCATTTATTAGACTTGAAGTTCAAACCGCTCTGTTTTGTGAGTCTTCAGGAAACCCTAGCTGCATCGCATCATATACTAGTATGTGACATTTGAGACATTAATCCTAGTAAATTAGATTCTCTCACACCTTGGTGAGGTTGTCTCTCGTCTTGGTTTTATTGTCTTGTCATTTCCTGTTTTATTTTAAAATTCCTAACTCGCTTCTCGTTTCAGAACACTTACTCTTCCTCATGTATCCTGTGCGTCTTCATGATTACCAATTGTCTCCACCTGTTCCCCATTTCCCCCCACAGCTCAAATAGTCTGTCTTTAACTTTCGATAGATTGTTTAATTGTTTATAGTCTTTGTGTTTTCCTCCGTTTGAGTTTCCGTAACGTTATATCGAGTTACCTTTGATCCTCCGCTTAGACGCGTGAGTTTTTGTTTGTCTAGTCAGGGTTTTCTCCTTACGGAGTATTTTCTGTTTTCCTGTGTTAGGTCCCTTTTAGTGTAGCCTTATTATCCTCCTTCTGGAGCGATTTTATTTTATTTTTTTTTTACTTAGAACCTTGTGGCTTCCCTGTAAATGTTAACGTTTGATAGCACTGTTTCTTCACTCGGTTCTAAGATCATTGCTCACACGAATAAAGATCTGAGCTTCACTACCTCTGCATCTGAGTCCTTTCTGGGTCCCGGCCTGACAGATTCTTTTGAAGAGGAAAAAATGAAGCTGTAATGAGAAAGGAATTGCTAATTCCTGCTGCTCTATTTGATCACTTGATTTTCATTATGTGTTTACATACATGTATTAAGCTTAGATGTGAATCAATATCATAGTGTCGAAGCTGTACATAATAGTTGCTCCTTCTACACTTGTGAGTCCTTTTAATGTGCTTTTTTTTTTTTTTTTTTTTTTTTTTTTTTTTTGGGGGGGGGGGGGGGCACACCTGAACGTTGGAAGCATTACCATTACAGTTAGCCTAGCTCAAGCTTATAATCAGGCACTATGAATTTTACAGTTAATTGGTATATTTCAGTGTACATTGATTTGCTTTATTTAGGATGAGGAGCGGGATGTGACAAGAGTAGCTGGGAAATGGAAGTGAGATTTCCCAGATCTCTGCAAGTGCCATCCTGGCCCTTTTTATCGAACCCCCTAGAGAGGTACCCTTTCTCTGACCCTCCACTCGGGTCGGCCTGATAACATTATCAGGCAACGGATGCAAATCGCCGCTCTGGAATGCACTTAGGCCAACAAGAACACAAAGACTGATATAAGAACTTGGTTATTCCGATCAAATGGGACTGCAAACATGCCGAACTGATTCCCCCGCGAGAAGAGGACTTCACAGCTGTTCGAACCATTTTTCTACGAGATAGTTTGGCTGAGATAGAATTTACACCGGACAAGGAACTAGTCCAGTTATGTAACAACAGCGCCACATGAATAACGGAACAACCGGAACCGATGGCATATTGCCTGAGCAGCGTAATCTGTTTGGTTATTGCCTATAACTGTTCCGGAAAAAGAAACTTCATACACAGTCCATAGTCATACGTTTCTGATTTTCCACAGCCGTCAAGACATGCATGAAAATGTTCTTCGTTAATTTGTTTGTGTGCTCTGTGATGTCGTGATTACCTAATAACAATTTAATTGTTTTACAGTGAATGAGATAAAACCATGTCCACCGAAGTAACCACAACAGAGAAAACTGTACATATCAAAACGATACATTTATCTTTGTTTCATCTATAACTTTAAACTTGGATGAATGAAAGGCGTAGTTAAAATCCAAATACCGCTCTTGCTATGATCTGAAGCTAAAGGGAGAAATTCGATTGGACTGAATTCGCGCCGACAACCAGGTTACATCCGTGGGATGTTTTATGGAGTCTTGGTAGAGTTATGGGGAAGTTCTGGAGAGGAAAGCTTCCCCAGCAGACCTGACGAAGCAATAACAACCACAACCGAAAAATAAACTCAGTCAGATTTCAGCCGCTAAGCTACACGGGCTAAGTTCCAACTTGAAGCCAGGCTGCTGGAGACCGGAACAAGTTTGGCTGCACGCAACTCAGCGTCTCGAGCCAGACCGACAGCCACGTCAGCCGAGGACCAGTCTAGCTTGGGAGGCCAAGACGAAGGACCTCGACGGCCGCTCTCGTCGGGCAGTTGAGTCGTCTACCAAGGTGGCGTTTATCTGCGTCCCCAGAGGTTTGTTCTAAGTGGTGCGAGGTATAGCTATTAGACAACAGTGAATCAAATTTTAGTTTTAGAGCTCTCCTTCCTCAGACAGACTCAACCTTGTATTTTGCCATTAATTTGCCCAAATCCTCAAGAATCACGAGCCGCTTAATTATCATTGTTAAATCATGCCATCCCATTTACATATCCAAGCTCACCTAGTTTATGCTTTCATTTGCACCTGTATATAATGAGAACGTTTTCATTTACCCCTTTTTAATTAATGTAAACCCCCATAAATTAAGCCATTCTTACACTCCTTCCTTCAGTAATTGTTCTTAAGTCAATCCACAGAGATAAGAGGCAATACTATAGACAATCCTAGGCACAACATCAGTTGGCTCGTAAATATCCAAATTTAAAAAATTTATTTTTGGGTGAATTGTGTCTTTTAATTAGTTTTACCTTTCAGTTTGGGTACATCAACCCTAGAAAAAATATGTTTTTTTTTTTTTTTTAATTTAATGGCAGAGGGGTTCACTGAGTGGTTACCATGCCTTCCATGTTATCACAGCATCCTAGGTTCGATTCCAGCTTGGGACCTATGCTGCAGATCATTTCTCTCTTGCCTGTCTCCTTTTGAAGCTTTTAATGTCAATAACAGGAAATGTTATTGTTACTTTTACATGAATGAAGACGACAGCAGAAATGTAGTGTCACCAGATATCAAAACCTGACTCAAGAGAAAATCTAACTGGAGAGGAAGCTGAATTTATGTGGTACGTATAATAAAACATCATCTGCAATGAAATTTTAGAAAGTGCAAGTTCAAACATTGTGTTACTGATATTACAGGTTAATATTCAAGTAAATAACATAAAGTAATACAGAAGTAGAAAATCTCCAATCTGATATATTCTGATCCAAAATCCTGATATTCTGTGTACGTGAATGCGTGTGAACTTTGGTTAGAATCAAAGTAAGAATGCAATAACTATCATGCATACTCTATGTTACAGATGTTGCCACTGCTGTTGTAAGAATGTATTAGACAGTCTAATTAATGTGATTCATCTGTTTGCACAGAGTCACAGAAAGTGAGTAAAACTGGAAAAATGTCTTTACTGATGTAAACATGATTTACCAAAGTGCTACTGCATGCCTTTGTTCTGCCTTTTATTACAATAAAAATGCATAAATAGTTGAGAGGGAGTTTTTTTGTCCACCAACCAGACGGGTAAGATATCTGGAGCTGTGAATACAAACTGCAGTGATGAATAATGATAAATTGTTAGGTAAGTAGGTGGTTGGGTAAGTGTGCAATTCAAGAATGCAGCCAAAGCAAAGAACTATCATACAGCTATCACTTTCAGGGAAATAGTGGTGGTAAATTACATCAGGCCACAGTCCCCAGTTTCCTGTTGAGGAAAGACACACACACAGCAAATTGAAAAGAGTTAAATTTTGGGTGTTGGTGAAATGTGAGCAAGAGTAGACTTAATTTTACTCTGGATAGTGTCAAACAGCATATATTTAAAGACCCCCTAATCCAAAAACTGAGTTTTTCAAATTATTAACGTCTATGTAGTGTTTGGGTTCTGCTAAAAGACATTTCAGCCGCGAAGTCTCTAGTGCGCGCCATAATTGAGCATTTTAGATTTGAAAATGCAGTTTCAAAACCAGATCTGAAAAAGTTGGATTCAGTTTTTCAGCTCCTCAGTTACGTCACAAATCCTAGCAACCAATCCCGTGGATTTTCTTTCCCAGTTCATTTGCATAATATATGCAAAGACTGGAATGCCTGAGCAACGTAAAACAGACAGCGAACGCTTGCTCTGTGTTTAGGTGTGGAGAGGCTAACCGTGATACCAGCCTTCATCTTTTACCAAAGAATCATATGGTTGCAATTTATTTGGAATGATAATGTCCCCGAAAACATCCCAGCTAAAACGCGGGTCTGCAGCAAGCATTTTGAGGACAGCTGCTTCTTGATCCTGGCGCAAAAACGGATTCGTTTCGCCACGAAGCTCAACTTGAAGCATGATGCTTTTCCGAGCGTTTTTCCTGGGGTTGCGACAGCGGTTGAACGCTGACGCAGCACACAGCTGTTACCGAGCAACTCAGATCAGGCAGCGGCGGTGGGCGGGCGCAAGTCTGATGTATTTACATACTCATGAATATTCATAAAACATGGATTTATTTATTTATTTATTTATTTTAATGAGGGAGAAATAGTGGACGTGTTTTTAGCCTCTTTTTAAACAAATTGTTCTTGTGGGAAAGCAAGTTCACTCAAAAAATAGTCAGGTCAGGGGGTCTTTAACAGTCAGTTGACAAGTTTTTGGTGTTAAAACAGAATGTCAAAACCAAATCAAATCTGCAAGTGTAATTGTAGTAACATTAACTCTGAACGTTTCACTCTGAACTCTAAGCCCGGCCATAACACTAAGGGTGTAACTGGATTCCGCCCCCTTCGTCTCTCAAACTGAACGCTTGATTGAACCGATGGAGTCTGAAAACTGTGACTGCGTTTCAGCTTGTTAAAGCTTGGCTCTTCTTTGCATTTTTCGGCAAGTGAATTAATTTATGTTACCATTATGTTTTGGCATAAATGTTTCTCCTCCTGCACCTGGTGTTTTTTGGATTGTAAATCACGTTCACGCTGTCGCATAGCCACCGCTAAAATTCAACATTTGATAGCAAACACCGAAGTTATGATAATGTTTTGTAAGATAGTTTTCCTACTGAGTTGTTCAAAAGCTAAAGTAACGCTAACTCAAGTAGTGTTTTGGTCGTGGGCTGTTAGCAATAAGTTAGCATTAGCGCTAGCTAACATCAAACAGTAATGCTAACCACGACCATATACGCATACCACAATGCTATTCTGGTGAGACACTACAATGTTAACATTATTTTGTACAACTAGCTGGGGGAACATAAGGTGTGCCTCTAGGAATGTTTACTGCAAGTCTAATCACAAAAGCATCACTTCTGTGCCACCACAGAGCTACAAAAAGATTGTAGTGAATAATTTATCTTCATGTTAGATTAGCCTCTGAAGAGTCAGGTGCCCTCAGAGTTTGCTTATAATTCACACGTTTTTTGGCTTTCTGTGTTTAATTTGGTAATGGTATATTATCTTTTTATGGTTATTTTTATTGATAACGAAGATTATTGTATTTGTGATATCTTTTGGGTGCCCTGTATGACATGATGCAGTAATATCTTCTTCATTGACTTTTTAATTATTTATTTAATTACATTGGCCAGATAAATTGTTCAGAAAGCGGATGTCATTCTTTCACTGAATTTATACAGAATATGCTGGCCAAGGTGGAATATGGAGGTGTCCAAAAATACATTAAAGTTCCACAGAGTAATGACAACTTTGATTACATCCTTTTTCTTCAAGAAGGTGCGTATATATATATGTGTGTGTATATATATATATATATATATATATGAAACAGATTTCATGACATGATTTGATATAGCAGCTTAATGCGATTTGCTGTCGAAACCCCAGGCTATATATATATTTCTCCCAGTAACAAACACATTTAGTCTGCAGACTAAACTTCTAACTGAAGGTGCCCTCATCTTGATCAGGTACTGAGGTTGATGCAGACATATTTGATGAGCTGATAACATCAGGGGTACGAAACTTCAAGATTGGGTATCGCCATTATACAGTAAAAGGTAAGATCATTAAATATGTATTGGGAAGAACTGACTCAGTCTTGGTCATTGTCATTAAGGGGAATGGTCATGAATGTATGAGGCAGTAGTTGTTCAGTGCCTGGCACCTATACAAATCCAGATCAGGCTAGTTTTGTTTTTTTGTTGGCCTATTCCTGCGGGCGGAGGCAGCAGTACATATTTTAGCAACATTAAAAAAAAATCAATATCAGTTTAGTTAACCCCAGACAGCCCTTTCCATAAATATCCTAATATCTTAAAATATAATTTAATCTGTCATACTATGATACTATTGTCATACTATTGTTTAAGCACTTAAATCAGTATTTATATTTTAAAATTAGTTCTCTGTGGACCAATTTATAGATCTTGAGATAACTTTGGTAGCCGAGGAATTCCTGTCATCTGTATTGAGTGACCGATCAACATCACCAGCTTCCCTGGTAGTGCCCTCACCAGCTCCACTGCCAGACCCCTCAGCATCACCAGCTTTTTCCGATTCATCAGGTTCAACAATTATCCTCTGAACCACAAAGAATAGGACAAGGGACCTGAGAGAGCTGGATCGTGATGAAGCAAGACAGGTAACTTATGTAACCATCAACAAATGTATATTTTAAGATTATTAGTATTGAATAAGCATCACTATTGAACTACTATCATGCAGCTCATACCAGTTTATTTTTAAAACTAAAATAAATTTAACAACACTCAGTAAATATTATATTTGCTAACACTAACAGTTTGAAAAACCATTTTTGCAGAAGATTGATACTGTTCTGAGGTCCAGTTCAAAGGGCGAAGAAATATTGAAAGAGTATGACAAAACTAAAAGACTGTCAGATGCAACATGCACACAGATGGTCAATATACTGATTGCAGAAATGATAGAATCATATGGGTAAGAAATCACTTAAAAGGACCAGTGATAATATACACAGATTAGATATTAATGTAATAAATATTTGTTTTGAAAGGAGGATTCCACCCATGAGTGTACGGACCAGCCATGCACAGGGAATTGTGACCCTTTTTCCATATGTCCAAGATCCATACTCAAAAAATGGATATGTAAGTTTCAGTGTCTCTTTGAAGACAAAAACTGTGTTGTTGCATTTTGTTAATTAGACCGTATTTCCTTATTAATTTTGGGAATGTTTTTGACTCATTGTTTTGTGTCTGTGTGTGAATGCTTGTATGAACAGGAACATTACTATGATCCTGATGCCAATACTGGCTATCTCGCTTGGAGACTCAAGACAGTCAAACAAAACTCCAGTGATGGCTTCCAGGTGTGTTCCAGGTTGACTTTTTGATTGTTGATTGACTGTTAATATAGTGTTCTCCCCTATCTTGATCTGTTACCCAAAACATTTGATCTCTGACCACCATAACATATTTAAAACCTTGTTCCCTGAAAAGAAATTCATCCCCAAACACCGTTTAATGATTCACTAGCCAAGATGCATTAAAAAAATTGGCCCGTTTATCCATATATGGTGTATAAAATTTGAAGCAAAGTTTTTTTTTTTTTTAAAGTCTGTAAAAAATTGTAAAAACCTTACAAAATCTCTGAAGCAACACCAGCATCAACTGACTTTTTACTATGAAATTGAAATTATGAAATTATGGCACTGAATACCAAATTGGTCTTTTTATATGCACTGAAGCATCCCATGACCTACCCGTGTTCAAAAGAATTTGCAATATTATCATACATGAGCAACGTATGTTTATAATAGGCTGTTACCACACTATACTTTGATGAACATTTTCATGCATATTGTATAGAGGAGAAACCTAATGAATATGCTGTGATTTGTATTGACCAGCTCACTTATTTTACAACCTTTGATAAACAGTACTCTAATGACAGTAAGAGAGCATACATTGTTCCTTATTGTTATATGTTTTAAAACTGTTATTTGTGGTGCACTTTTGAAATAAATGTGTTTCAACCAAATGTAACCTTTATTTTTGCAAACTTTCAGAAGAGCCGTTATACCTCACAGTGTTATTGTTGGCATAACATTGATTTAGAGTTGATAAAAAATGCCTTGAGAGAGTTGATGTGTAACACTCGTTTAGTACGCTCAGTTAGTGTTAACATACCAACCCCCCAAAGAGTTAAATTAACACTTTGTGGTGTGGACCCATATAGACACTTCAAAAGTGTTAGAATCAACTCTGACAGAGTTAATTTGGGTGTGCTGATTTTGCTGTGCAGGCATACAGAAAGTTACAGATTCTTTTGAGACGGTTTTACTCTTACAGTCAAGAGTCTGATACTGTTGTGAATTCAGAAGAGACACTCTGTGGACTTTGACAGTATCTGGCACCTCAGGACCTAACTGACCTGTCAGTGCAGCTGAGCATCATGGATCCACAGCTGGATATCTATGTGAACATTGAGAGACCTGGTGATCACAGCAACAAGACAAGAAAGATGAGAACTTCAAAATGTATTTATGATAGTATAGTCACTCACAGCCTGGGGCCAAACAGGGCTGGACCTGCATCATCAGATAATGAAGACAAACAAAAAGGTACATGTTACATTACACAAATTAAATATCATTGTATGGTCTAATTCAAAGTCTCTTCTTTCTATTCATTTATCCACAGATGCAAAATAAGCTTAAATACAGATTTACATTTTTTTTCTTTCAAAATGTTTCTGGTGGAAACCCACAGCTTATAGATAGTCCTTGCTCAAGTTTCAGCAAAGTAATGGAGAACCTGCTAAACCCATCCAGCAGGTGTCACTGGAGGAGCTTTAACTGGAAATAATTACAGGCTGTCTGTGTGACGTTGAATACAATTGGAAAAATTATGTAATCATGTATCCAGGTCACAAGCGGTTTATGAAGAAGTTAACAGGCTTCCTATAGCCTTTTATTGAACTGTTTCTGTTTTTTGTGCACATTAAATAACTGGTTCACTTAAAACAAAATTTAAATGTTGCATTGAAACAGGATTTTTTTTGTAAAACCAAAACTAACTCCCTCCTTGAGATGCCACCTTACTTAGGTGGAGGGGTTTGGGCACCTGAATGATCCTAGGAGCTATGTTGGTGGGAGCTCAATACCTAGGGTCTCCCAAGGCAAACAGGTCCCCAAATGGGTCAGACTAAGATCAGTTCTAAAATCCCCTTTTGGACATAAAGAACCAACACAGGACAGCTATGTTGCCTGGACTTGTGATACTGGTGTCCCTCCCTGGAGCCAGCCCTGGGGTTGGGGCTCGTACACAAGCAACTGATGAATGTTATTTGCCCACGAGACCAAGCCTGGCCCACCCTGAAAGAGCCTCGTAGGCTCACCACCCGCAGGAGGGAACATAGGGAGCTGCTGCATTGTGTTCTTGACAGTAGTCATGCGTAGAAAATGGGGTGAAGGCTTGGGCCATTTAGTCTGTGGACTACTGGCTATTGGGACATGGGACATGGTCTTCTCACTGGGTGAGAGCTAGTGCAGGAGGTTGCGGGGTACAGGCTAAATACTGGACGCCTCCATGCCAGGCTTGACCTCTGGAACCAAACACCTTAATACTGAACCATTCACCAGTGGAAACGTTGGTTTTGATTACTCGCAAAAAGAGATAGCTGAGAACTATTAGATCTTGACCAACAGCTCCTGCCTGCCTGCATGTGCTCAAGGTGACTGAACCCAGTCACCAATGTGGTCAGGCCTGGACGGTATCCCCCGTCTGGTGGCAGCACAAAGCCAGTCCTTTCCACTAGAAACAAGCATGAAGCAGGAATTAACTACAGGCTCCAGCTGCTGTACATTATTGAGTTCAAACAATTGAATCTGTCATTTGAATCATTGAGACAGTACACACACAAGCTCCACCCAGTCCCAATCCCCGCCTATTTCACCCTGCACCTTAACCTTTTATTGATTGATTGATATAATGAATAATTTAGTAGGCAGCAGACCTTCGGCTCGGGTAGGGGAGGGGCTCTCCCGGCACCGGTGCTGAACTGGGAGTGACAGACACAGGCCTCATGGGTTCGGTTGAGTTCGAGGTTAGAGAGGACAAGAGGTGTGACGTTTTATATGCCGTGTTATATGCAGGTTATCGCGAGAGGAGACTACCGTATGTGGTGTGCGTGGGACCAGACTACAGTGAGCAGGTGAGTGACAGCTCATAGCGGGTGAGGGAAAGGCAGTGAAACTGTATACCAGAGCCGCTGCTTTTACCAAAGGGCTAAAACAGTGATTACCTTCAGTCCCCGCAGTCACCGTCGCACAATAGTGACGTTATCGTGTTCATTCTAGAACATGCGCTTCAACAAGAAGCAGCAAAGTCTGGTAGCTCTCAATTTATACAAAATGTTACCATATTTTTGTTGCATTTTTATTGTTTTTTGCCAATTGCCGATGGTTATTTCTGTGGGGAGAACAGTTTACTCAGGATAATGTTTTGTTTTTTATATTTTGAATGGATGATGTTTTGTTTTTTGTATTTTTTATTTTTATGAGCTCCTGACTAGGTGAATTACCCCTTGGGGATTAATAAAGTTCTATCTATCTACTGCTGACCCAAAGCACGAAGGTGGATTAAAAACAAAAAGCAAGTCAAAGTCAGTAACATCGGCCGTCAGAGCTCCGTGATGTTTCAAGAACATCCCATTATCATCGATATTAACTCTCACAGACTACATCGGTTGTTCAGTCCTTTCTCAACACCAGCCAAGTTCCGTTTGTGTTTCTAATTGTCTTAACGATTTAAGATAATAAGATAATGTGTGCTGGGGTGCCATGTGATTACATCTTTTCTTGATTCCTCGAGTTTGATTGTTAATGTCAGTAGGTCCAATTCTTTCGAGTTCTTAAGTAAATTAAACAAACCAGTCATCACGGCATGTGTTTGTGTTGATGTCAGTGAGAGTGGTTGCTCCCCCTTTTAATCCCCCTAAAACTTTGGGAAAATTATCAGTATTTATCCATGTCTTTTAAAATGTTTGTCGATTAAAATCTAAAAAATCTTCTTTGTAGCATCCACTAAGTTGAAAAATGACCCCGGGACTACGAACTTTCCTACATGACTTGAATGCAGCGGGAATTTAAGAGGGGTGGTCATTATCAAAACTTAAAGACCCTCTAACCCAAAAATTTAAAATGTGTAAAAATGCTCTGCTATGACTATTTTTTTGATTGAAATTGCCTTCCCACAAAAAAAATTTATAAAAAAGCTCTTAAAGAGGCTAAAAACACATCCACTATTTCTCTCTTATTGAAAAAAATAAAATAAAATAAAAATAAAATCCAGGTTTTATAAATATTCATGAGTATGCAAATACATCAGACTTGCGCACGCCCACCGCCGCTGCCTGATCTGGGTTGCTCGGTAACAGCAGTGTGCTGCGTCAGCTCTCAACCGCTGTCGCAACCCTACTAATGACATTACTTTCAAATGTAGTATATTAGGCAGTGTAAATAAAGTATATTCTACATCGAATTAGTAGACTGCGTTTAAATTTGATAGTTCAAATTTAAATTATCTAAGTACGTTGAAATTGATTGAGTAGAAATGAAATCCGGGCTAACACTGTATGATTGTAATGTATTCTCTGAAATATACACGATATAATACACGCCTGCATAGTAATGCATTTTTTTTTCATCTTCTGATTTAAAAAAGCTATTTTTGGTACAGCATTTCTGTCATCGTAAAGTAGAGAATTCAGAACCTTTCATATAACACATGTAAAAAAAACACTTTGACTCTAAGCCTGCCTTCATTAAATGTCTGGATAGGAACGATCATTTACACAGAACAGGGGTTATATTTCTGTGTGTTCAAATTCTAGAGCGATCATGTAAAAGTAATTGATCCCATATGGAATCGTGAAGTACCCAAATGTAGCCAACACATAAGACACACACTTGGGTCTGCTCATAAATCCTTCTGAATATGACACAGGAAAAGACACTATCCATGATGACGGGATTAAAAAGAAGATTAAAAATTTAAAGGTAATCAATTTTCAAGTGCAAGTGACCCCCCGTGGCTGCCTGCGGCTGAGACAGCACCGCCTCCATCCTCCAGCTCTCCTTCATTCATCCATTCATCCGGTTTACACCGCTGCGCCACGCCTCCTGGACCAGTTCAGCCCGGGATGGCACACACACCGCCGAGGAACAGGTTGACTCTTTCTGAGCACCGAGCCTCGCTGAAAAACACTCGATAGTGTCCGTCCATAGGTCCATAGGTGGTGGCACACGGCACCAGTCAGCCAGGGTGCTTGAATATTGCGCTTTGCTGTGGACCAAGACCCATATTGTGGAAGGCGTGGCTTGGTGTCACCGACACAGGGCTGGTTTTTCCATATTCATACCTCCGGATTTAGCCCTCTTTCCGCTGACACGGACGCGCCGATGGCACCTGCACGGTACGGTGCATAAAGCGTCTCCCAAGGTAAGACATCCTCCTGTCTCTTCTGCACACAGTGCTCTCCTTCGTGTCAGATGTTGAATTTGTTCGCAAGGTCAAATCCAATCAGCAAACATCAGTGGCCTCTGAGATGCCGGGGTGGAGCAGGACTGCGAATCCAGGTTATGATACATGACCAAGATTTTAACTGGCCTGAATAAGTGCATCAGTGCAATGTGGGTTAGGTTTGGTGTTTTGCATGAAAACTGCTTATACTTTTGTTATTTTCTGCAGCTGCTGCAAGGCGAGAAGCTCCAGACAGGAGGGCGTTTTAACTGCACAATATCTAAAGGAGGCCAGTGCATGGTTTCCCATAAATATTTACACCTTGATAACAGACAGGCAGATGCATAGTGGCAGAGCACATAAATGGTCTACCCCCGGCCCATGACAGACAACAGCAGCCTACTATTCTTCAGCTCCCATTCAAAAAATATGCTTTTCAGGGAGCATGTATGACAAGAGATTGATTGGGGTTGTTTAAACGGGCGACAGGATTATTTTTGTAGTATGCAGACATAAATATGACTTGGTTGCTATAGAATGTATTATGCTAATCATTTCCCTCCCAAAGGGGACTGATGATTAGACTTGTGAGGAATTAACCCAAAGATGTGGCTGAGTTTAACATCAGACTCATTGAGATGAGCTGCGCATTACACTGAATTCGTTTCTATCAATACTGTCACTTAAATGGACACGACCAACTCCCCACGAAGTTTACATTGGGGTTTCACATTCCTTTCTATAATGTATAGGCTGTTATGAAAACACTCACTGATGGAGCAATTTGTTTGTCTTATGCTAAATCATGAGAAATTTCAGATGTTTGCTGAGTGCTGGCACATCACTCGCCAAATCAGCCCAGATGCTATAACACATTCAGGAGACAGACTGAGATGGAGTTATTCATCAGGCCCGGGATGAAGAGATTTGTGGGACTGTGGGTAACTGCTCAGGTTTTGGAAAAGACCATTTGCAGGACGAAAGAGGGTGTAAAGACATGTTGGCTTTCAAGACTAGAACAGAGAATAGTAACTCAGCTTAGCTGCTGACATGACAACAAAAATGCAAGCTGTAGCCTGTGAGAGGGACTCATCTGTTAACTTGTTAAATTGCTTTACATATTTAATCACCCATTTTTCTTTGTATTTACAATTACTTCAAATGATATTTGCATGGTTAGGTGTTCTGAAACCAACGAAGACTGGTGGGTCAGCTCAAACCACTAAATAGGAAACATCTAAAATTGTTGGTGAAAAAAAACCCTTTATCTGTAAGCACTTTGAGCATGCATAACTGAAAAGTCTTATTTTTATTCTTTTCTTACTTCGATCTGTAAACTTTAGTTTGGCGTGATGCGGCATTTTTGCTTACTGCTCAGGGATTACCTCCAGATATTTGTTATTCATACTTTTTCCCCAAGTTGTTGTAAACATATTTGAAGTCTCTAATAGATGTTTATAAAATCAGAAAATTACTTGTACAGTGTTGTTTAAATCCTGCTTTTACTATGGGGAAATAATCACATTGCAAGGAAACATAACTTGTGAAAAAGACAAACTCAACATCTGCATGATTTAGACATGCGTCATTGTTATCAAGACCGAATGATTATTTAAATATATGTTATTAACTAATCAAAGAAACTATGGGAATCTTACATAACTTACATAATGAATATGTCAATGTGGAGTACATGTGTCTGGTTTGAATGTTTTGGTCTAATTTAAGATGTAAATGTGGTGAAAAGTGAGGCTCAATCAAAAGCCAAACCAAAGAATACAAACTAAATCTATTTCTATCTTTCTCTTTCAGGGGCACAAAGTGAATGGTAGCATATTCTTTCACCTTGATCTGGATTACAACTATTTTATATATATAAATTGAAACAGTGAATCAACTATGGGAACTAACCCAAAAAGGACAGTGACAGTCCAGATGGTGCCTCAGCTGGCTGTGGCAGACACAGTCAGCAATAAGGAGTCGAATACCAGCTGGACTAAAGAGCCCAATGTCAAACTTGCTCAGGTTTGCCCAAATGCCACCCTAACATCTCCTGACCACAAACAGGATAACTTATCCCTGACTGATGCTACACCTAATGTCATCACACATTCCCAAATCACAGCATCCAAAGGAAGTGAACTAGTGAGCAGCACTGTGTCAGACAAACCAGTTCCCTCAAATGGAAACCAGTCAAAATCTGAGCATGTGACAGGTGGACACCAACAGATGCCAGAATTGTCTGTAACAGGCCAAGGTGTGGGTGAGTCAGGAGGCGATCACAGGGATTCTAATGCCAACATAAAAATGCTAAGTCTGAGTGATGACAAAAAAATCTGTAAAGATAGTGTGTCATCTGCTGGTACAGTGTCAAAGGTCAGCGTGCCGACCAGCGACTACAGAACAATAGGGCCAAGTGAAGAGGAGGAGGCGCGTATGAAGCTAACATCTTCAGCCAAAGCCACAGCAGCAGAGGACACTAATAAACATGGCTCTCCAAGTACCAAAAATCTTAACAATACTTGTGAATTAAGGCAAATAGCATCTGCACCCCAACAGGAGAATAAAGGGATTACATCGGCTCCCAAAAACAAGGACACTGCCACAGCAAAAAAATCTAAAGAGTCTGATCATATTAAAAGTTTGTCACAAAGCGACATTAGTCCGCAGGAGATTCCCAAACCTAAAAAAATTACAGACACAACAACCCCACTTGACTCAACTACGCCTCCATTTAAGAGCAAAGAAGAAGAATCTGCATATATAAATGAGAATCCAAGTTCAACAACTCCAGAGAAGGATTTAGAATTAGCAAAGACACCTCAGGTCTCCTTGAATAAATTTCAGCCAGTGTCTTCACAGAAGGACTCCTCGACTCAGCCCCTGCCAAAACAAAACATGCCAGCATGTGGGCAGGTGGCTGAAGAAGCCAGCCAGAGTGACACAGCTGTGATTGAAGGGCAACAGCAGCAGCACTGTAAACTCTACAAGGAGGCTTCAACTATGACCTCATCCCAGTCATCCACACCAGTCAAACACTGTCGCAATATGGAGGTTCAGGCGGTGGCTAACATGTCAACTAAGGCTGTGGCCACAAGCCCAAGCCTGCTGGCCTTCTCTGTGACACGCAAGCCGAGCGGTGGTGCAGTCCCCAGGGAGGAGGCATCGAACCTGGCTGTGGTCTGTCAGGTGGACGGAGGCGTAGGTCTCCAAAAGATAAATTTGATTTCTCTATCCACATGCACTGATCCGAGGTCAGAGACACTCACAGTTGAGGCAGAGATGTGCCACAACCAAAATACAGGCATGGTATTTAACTCTCTATCCCAGCTTCAAGACGCCAAGCTAGGGGCAAAGCCTAAAGAACCGGGGCCAGCTTTATGCAACATACAGCCAGTTTATCAAATCAATATTGAACACAGCAACTACAAGGAGCAAAGAGAGAAAGGTAGCTGCCAAGATAAAACTGCTTCCCAGACATCTGCAGCAAAAACAACCACTGCTGAAGCTCCAGCTTTCAAAGCAGGGACTCCCCCAGAGACAGGTGGTGCATCCAAAGCTGGATTGGCTGACAGTAACAATGCTGCACCATGTCAGGTTACTGTTACAACCAAGCCTGAAAAGGCCCCACTGATAACAATAGCAGCAGCAAATACCACATCTAAGTCAGATCGAACTAAAAACAAAGAGGAGAGTTCAAAAGAAAAGAGCACAGAAACTAGAGATAAAGCCCTGAAGAAGGAGGCACATTCTGGAGCAGAAACGATAGTACCAGAGGGAAAAGAAAAAGGGGATGACCAATCGAGGAAACAGAAAGGACAGAGCATCCACGATGTTGTTTGGGATGAACAAGGGATGACCTGGGAGGTATATGGTGCATCTGTGGACCCAGAATCACTTGGTTTTGCCATTCAGAGCCACTTGCAATGCAAGATCAAGGAGCAAGAGAGGAAACTGATGGCACAGACTTCCTTCCGAAAGTCAATCTCTGGTGTTGACTCACCAAGACATGGCAGGAAGAGCAAAAGGAGGCAGAACATTTTCAGGTCAATGCTGCAAAATGTCAGACGGCCCAACTGCTGTGTGCGTCCCCCTCCCTCCTCTGTCCTCGAGTAGCACAGCACAGAGGTAGCCAATGTCAGAGTCCTCTTTTTTTCCTAGAGGTCAAATTGTTTGTCCTCCCCTCTCCATGACTGCAACGCCAAGTGAAACATTAGTGGGATGATGATCCCTGTACCCTAAACTGGAATGCTGTAGCAAAAAGAGTCAAACTATTTGTGATGTTTGTGATCAAAGAAGGTAGGAAATAGAAATAGAAATTGAACAACTCAAAACTTATTTTCTAGGAATAGATATTATAAAAAAGAGAGAAGACTTCTAACAATTTTTATTTAACAAAGGCAATAATAGTAAAAAAATGTATGTTAGTTCCAATTACCTAAAAGGGCAGACTTCTACAGTATATGACGTTGATCACGGGATAGACATATTACTTACTGTCAAAATATTTGTGCAAATATATCATGGCCATCTCATTATATTTGGTGCATTTGGTATCTGTATTTGAGATGTTTTAGGATCGTATATTTATAAGACTGCTGTATTTTTCCTTTCATGCACATTTATTTTTAGTGAGTGAATACATTGTGCAAAAAAAAAAAAAAAAAAAGAAATCCACAAAAAAAAACCCCAAAAAACCAACAAATCGAATGCATACATGCACTGTTTATTGTCTGTTCTTCTTTGGTTTTCTATTAAAATAACCCCCCCCTCAAAAAAAAAAAAAATGAGTTGAGTTTAACACATTCTTTATTTTTGATACGTTGACCCAAATATAAAATATATTTTCCTTTTTTTTTTTTTTTGTTGTTCTGGTCATTTTAAGAATATTTCAGGTCTTATTTCAAAGTTTATTTCAAGACAGTACTCAGCTATAATGAATAAAATGACAGATCACATCAGTAATTCAGTAAGAGCTAGTCCCAGGGGATATGTCTAAATAATGTGCACAAGGGCATGAGTGCTACAGGCAGCATCAGGGCTGTCCACAGGAGATGTAAAGGAGTGACACACTACTACTGAGAGTGAAGATATAGTCGACTATAGACTGTGCTGGATAGAGTCAAGCCTATGAACGATTTTCTGATCCCTAACAGAGGCAAAGATCTTTCCCCAGTTAGTGCTAATGTTTGACAGATTAAGATTGCATTTGAAGTTTTCAGGTGGGTGGTGTCAGTAATGCATTCTTTCACATGAATCCGACAGTTAGCATCGCTTGGTTTTGTGCAAATGTGAAAATGTCCCGTTACACGATTGTGTAAGGGAGTGAGAAATGAAAACCATAAATGCATTTATGTGAAACCATTTGAAAGGCCAGTGAAGGACATGAGAAATCCAGTCACAAGGATATTTCCAAAATCAAGCTGTAACATTTGGTTAGGTGTGAGGCTGACTACATTTCTAACAGGTTATTTGCTGTAAGTGCAGAATGACAGAAGTCATAGAAGAGGAGGCTAGCTATCGGTTATTTGCAGTTTAGGGCCTGAAATTGGCCATTTTAGTTTTGTGTGCATTGAACTTAAAATTGTGTTTTTTTTTATTGCACTGTCTGGGAAACTTCAGCTACGCATGGTTGTATCACAAAATCAGGGTTTATTGTTATGTACACGTATGCACCATGCAGATAAGAACCAGAATGAGACATTTTATTATTTTGCAAAAGGTGAGCTAAAGCTACCAAGGCTCCAAGTCTGAGGGACACTGAAGAGACTATACACAGACAGGAAAGCAGCCCATTGAAAAAATGTGTATGGGTGTGAAAGCATGCTGAGGATACCCTATGACTTGGTGAAGATCCCACTGGGCCTGATTTTCAAAAGCAGCGTCAGAAATTCACTGTAAAGTGAGTAAAACCACATTATACAACCACACAAACAGTTTCTGTGCTTTAATGCTGCATCACTGCAGCTGTGCTATCAAAGTTATTGTGTGTCATTTTTTTTTGTGATGTTAATTTTCAAGGAAAAATGTCCAATAATTAAAATGTTGACATAAGTTTAGGATACTCTATGTGAAAGGGAAGTTTTCATGGAGGTACGATTTATAAATTGAATGATTTATCAAAAAAGTCAGTTCTTGATTAATCAATCTTTAGATATAATTGGTAGTTTCAGTGGTATATAGCTGACTTTGGTATTCAGTTGTACAGAGGTGCCATAAAAATCAAACAAAATATAAAAGGAAATTGGTCGGTTATACTATTACATACTTATATATTTAATGCACAATATTTTTAGCAATAATGTGACCAAAGGTTGTCTGACATCTAAACACTGATGATGATGTGTCTCCAAGCTCCTACAAAGATAATAAGAATAATTTAGTGCCACCGGCTTTAGCACAGAGGCACTACTTAATCTTCTTCATACTTATCATTCCGTGACTTTTTCGGCAATTAATGCGGCCCACAACGTTGAGCAAAGCCCAACAATATATATATCAAAACGTGCGGATCGATCGGGAATAGTGTGCTGAGTTCTCACGTGTCGAGATTCCGATTTTCCCCGAAGTTATTCCCAAAAAACGGCCGAAATTTTCCATAGGAAATGCATTGGAGCCGACGAAAAATCGCCACTAAAATTAACCTGTTTTCTCAGTCACCTAGCTCACTCATACCTGCACGTAGAAATGACATTCAAACTTTAAAACGGAGGAAATCTTGTGCTTTTCCCCTAAAATCAAACCTTTTTCTCCTAAAGAGTATACTTTTCAAACTACGAGCGCTCAAATGAGCAGTCCAAATCACATTTTCCTCAAAGTTTGAGTGGAGCTGCTTGTTAACTAGAGTAAGAGAAGCATGAAAAAATAACCATAATTTTTAACTCGAGCTCACGGGCAAACCGTACAAAGGAGACAAATATTTTTTGTAATGTAGACGCAGGTGTTGGGATTCATAAAATGTTATTTTGAGAGGTGAGCTCCTCACCAAATTTAAACGGGGGGGGGCAGAACGTCGGCAACCCGTTTCTGCCCCAATTGAACATAATGTAAATCAAGGTTTTCCTCAAAACAATCTCACTCTGTCTTCGCACTGTGCGTACACGCTCATTTTAAGGAGTTTTTGATTCAAATAAAGACTGTCAGAATCTGCAGGCTCTTCTGTCTCTCACTATGTTTTCGCTTTTCAGACGAGAGCTACGGTTTGCTCACAATTTGCAGTAGAGCGGGACCTAGTCAGAAGCCACTTTCGGGGGACTTTTGGGGAGAGTCTGAGCTCTGAGCAGAGCGAATTCTCAAATCACCGTGGCAACCGCAGGTCCTTCAGCTCAGCTCTGTGTGAAGCTGCTGGTGTTGGATCAAACCCACCCCTCTTTGGAGCCACACTGCTTCGTCATACTTTGTCACAGAAACGCGGTTCAAAGTTTAAAAAGGTCTCAAGACTTTGGACTCTGTTGGTGTCAACAGGCTTTATTATAGCTAATACGCTTATTACACAATCACAGTTCAAGAGTCATGCTCGTCTCAACTCATTTCTGCTGAAAATTTCAGTTTCCCATGTGTGTGTATTGCATGGAATGTGAGCTCACTCTATCTGTTGGCTATGGCCATCACTGTGAATGATTTCTTCTCCGACTCGGACAAATCAATGTACTCATTCCATACTCCTCTGATATGAGAGCAGTTGATCAACAGTTATGACTGACATTCCTGTTAGACTTCAAAACACACACACAGAAAGATATAGAGACGCACACACACACACACACAAATATACAGACGCACTGATACACATATCCAGACACACACACACACACGCACACACACACACACACACACACACACACAGACAAATATACAGACACAAACAGAGACAAATATCCACACGCACAAACACATATTCTCATTCATCAAGGTCAAAGTCATATCTGTCAAACTATTGAATCGAACGTAATCAGTTCTCCGAACCGAAATTCGATCAGGAAGACTTTTGAAAGCAGGGCCGTAGGTGGGTTGCTCGTCCGGGCGACGGGCCCCGTGGCACTTCAAAATTTCCCTGGAATTTTCTAGTTACTACTGTAAGCCCACACAAGTAAAGGAAATATGGAAAAACGCAGTTTATACAAAATTGGAAGAACATTTTAATAACAATGATTAGTTTTTAATTAGTTTTTTGTAATAATCTATTAAAAAAACAAGTCAAAACACTTATCCTGCACGGCGCTGTTGCCCTACAATAAGAAGTTTGTGCGTTCTATGCCCAGACCTGGAGCCTTTCTGTGCAGAATTTGCATGTTCTTTCTGTGCCTGCGTGGGTTTCCTCCCACCGTCCAAAGACATCATGTTTAGATCAACTGGTGACTCTAAATTGTCCGTAGGTCTGAGTGTGAGTGGTTGTTGGTTTCTGTCTGTCTCTGTGATGGACTGGTGACCTGTCCAGGGTGGCCCTGCCCTCACCCAGTGTGAGCTGGGATTGGCTCCAGCACCCTCCACGACTCAGAGAAGTGGTAGAAGATGACTGAAAGAACTATTTTGATGATGAATCAGTCGTTAAAATCCTGCCAAACACGATGGTTCCACTTTTTCAGATATGAGGATATTTTGTTTTTCCTTTTCCTTATCTTACCTTTCATTGCAAATTGAACAATTTACCTTTTGTTTGTTTGGAAAGTCATCTGACCAATCTGATATCATGGGTCATTGTTGAGTAATAAGATTACTAATTTCAACCAAGTGCTGCATTGACTAAATCACGACCACACAAGGGAATACCCTCAGCACCCATTATATGACGGTGAACCGTTCAGTATGAATTTACCGTCCTGACAGCCATAACACTGATTCCAGGCGACTGCCATTATCATCTTAATAAGCATGTCACTTTCGGGTAATGTCAGGACGTGTTAACAGGGGAAGCAGTTCTCTATCTTCATAGTCTGTGCTGTGAAATGTCACAACCTGTAAAGAACAACACAGACTGAAATGCTTTATCACTCTTTTTTTTTTTGATCCACAGGTATGAGAGTGTAAAAGTACTAAGTCCTGCTTATAGCTGTCTCATCCTACCTTCACACATTTGTGTAAAAACACGAGGCTGTGAATGCTCTTGGAGGCAGCACTTCCTCCCTTGGCCTCTTTACATACAAATTCTGCCTTGGGTAAAATAATGTGACACTTGCTCCTCCTCCTTTACACAGCATCTCTGTGTAAAGCCCTGTCACCAGCCTTTATTTTGATTCTTTCACCCTTTCTCTGATTAGCTGTGTTTTGATTTGAAATAACCCCCGATTCAATGTGTCAATGTGACTGGTTCCCATTTGGAAGTGCATATTGAATTTGACCACAGGCGGTGGATAGTACAGAGGGAGATTTATTCCAATGACAAGAAACTCTGAAATGGATTTCAAAGGCACATGAACAAATCCCTCCCACTGGCATGATTTCCAGAGGTCAGCATTCAGCTTGCTTTCCGTGCTCTTCATGACCTCCATGAATATTTTGATGAAAACATGTCTCACCCACATATCTCCATTCTCGTTTCTTATATAGGAAAACCAGTGGTCTAAGACACAAACTGTTCAGAGACATATAACATTCTGGGGTTGAATTAAGCCGAGGACCTTTATGGAATCTATATACATCTTACATAACTAGTTTGCTGCAGAAAATATGTTAAAATAAAAATGTATTACCCAGCGGTGCAGTGGTTGGCACTCACGCCTCATAGCGAGATGGTCCTGGTTTGACTCTCTGGGGCTTTTCTATGTGGAGTTTGCATGTTCTCCATTCACCCAGAGAACTCCAGCTTCTTACCACAGTCCACAGAGCTGTTAGGTTAATTGGTCACTCAACATTGTGCATGAATGATTGTTTGTCCATGGACATCAATTCTGCAATAGACTGGCAACGTGTCCAGCTGGTGCCCTGCCTGGTGTCAGCTGGGATTGGCTCCAGTGGCCCTGATGGATAAGTGATGTAGAAAATAGATGGATGTCTTTCTATCAAGCGTTTTTTAATATGTATGTATACATATGTATGGATGTGTGTGTTCTTTCAGCTGAAGAATGACCAGCCTGTTTCATTTTAGCTTTAGGCAGAGATATGTTTCTGTGAAAAATGATGCCACTGAATAATTTTTCCCTTATTAGGTCAATCTAATGGTGAATAGTGAATTCAGTAAATCACATCTCTAGAAGGAAGGGATGCAAGCTTGTTCAGCTATATATGTTAAAAGCTTATGATGGATCTTAAGATAACTAACTATTGTCTGAAAATGAAAAACTGAAAACTAGGATGGTGCATTTGATAGATTTGATTGTCTATTGTCATGACTTTGGAGGTCCATGTCATCCATTGTATAATGACCAAAGCTATGAGGTATTAGGATGTGATCATAGATAATACATGTTAGTGAAATCAGGTCAGTGGTGGTTGCAGTCTTTTCTTATCATGTTTTACTTTGCATTGTCCTAGGAGGAGGGATAATGTAGTCTTCTCCTATACAGCTTTACAGCACATTAATAATTGCTGCTGAAGTTCACGTTTTTTTGTGTTAAAAAGCAGAACTTACAACTTGTGACCCGAGCTGTTAAAAACACTGGTGAATGTATGCATTTCTAAGAAACACAACAGCAACAGTACAGTACTGACACCTTCCTAAGGAGCAAAAATAATCATCTCTGAAGAGTTACTATTTAACAAGGACTCTCTTAGCCTGTGTCAGGTAACAGAAACTAAAATCAATACTGCTAGTCCATGAGAGGAAGCAGAAGCCTCCCATTACTACCCAAGGGCCTCCCCTGTTCTATCTCATGCTGAGCAGATGCACTCCGCAAAGATCGGATTTTGTTGTGCATTATGTTTAGTTGATGTTTTGACCTGGATAGCTTTGATTTCTAATTTCTCTTTATTAAGTTTTATGCATCCGCAGTCGTACAAATGATAACATTCTAAACATTATCACGATTGAGAGAACTGAAATAACAAAATTCATGTTATTGTCCTGGTTTTGTCTTGATTTTGTCTAAACACCACCATGTGACACTCTATAAATGCGTCATCAGATTTTAGGAGAATTCAGGGCAGCAGCAACATATTTGAGCTATAATTGAA
Source organism: Echeneis naucrates (assembly GCF_900963305.1). Classification (NCBI taxonomy): domain Eukaryota; kingdom Metazoa; phylum Chordata; class Actinopteri; order Carangiformes; family Echeneidae; genus Echeneis; species Echeneis naucrates. Next base: position 17,808,388 of record NC_042511.1, read on the forward strand.
GTCCTATGATAAGTTGCTGTCCCTGATATTGGGATTTGAGATCTGCTTGCAGTGACCCAGTTAGCTGTATAAACACCTCAGCTTGTTCATCTCGTATAGAGACCTTTTTGAAAAGATTGGAGAGAAGCCATTACAATTATCCACGTCATCATCTGTATGAAATCTGTTTACTCCATATTAGATACATCTTTACCATAGGGATGAGTGTTAATTACTATTTACTGATCGTATTTTGTTGCTTTGTTGACAGTGTTGCTGTTTTCTTCTACATAACCCAAAATGAAACTGCTCTACAAATATGTCCACTCACTGGTGGAAGCGTGGAGTTTTTGGCCCTTTCTGTGCTGTTTTTCTCATGGTCTTTCTTCTTCTGTGTCCATCTCTCTCACTTCACCCCCAACTCCCATGCCCCATTGTGTCTCTAACCCTCCATTTCTCTCTGTCCCAGATACTCATTCCTCGTTCTAGTGATGAGATCATTGTGACACATAAGCCAGTAACAGTCAGGTAATTACAGTTCCACTCCTCAGAATATTTCCCACAAAACGGTCTACTACTGCTCCTTTATCTTTCGCCTCTTCATTCCCAGAGGAATATGTGACCTACATTTCTTTGTGGTGCAACATTGGGCTATGTAAGTGTGCTCCTTTATCAAACACTTGCAATTTTTCTGTAAGTGCAACGTACCCCTTATTATTTCCTCTGATATTTTGTTTTTTTGTGGATGCACGCTATCTTTGTGTTTATCTTTTTCCTTTTTGTATTGTATTTGTATTGCAGATATGCACATTTTAGAGCTCATCATTGATTGCTTACTATTCAGCTCAAAGGCACCTGCCCTCGTAACCTTTGTAACAGAGCATTCACGAGCAAGGATGCATGTTTGGGGAAAACAAGTACACACAAACATACACACAAAGGTCACCTTCCCTGGCTTCATTAGAGAGTGCCATATAATGGCTGACAGATGTGCCCATAAATCATAGGTCCCCGGTGTAGGAAAACAAACTGAGCACCTATAAAGGTGAAACACGGAGAAAAAGGCAAGTAGAGAGAGCGACGTGTAGACAGAAAGTCAGACAGAGAAACAGTCATACAAAGATATAGATAAATGGTATTTATTGAATGTCCAAAACAATACGTTTTTCCATCAAGACACTGTTAAGGAGTTACTACTATTCTGCCTCTGGCATCTCGACAGGGGAATACACAGCTTTTGGTTCATTTTATCACAGAGAAAATGAAAAAAGGTCCTTATCTTGAAAAAAATAAAAACAAAACAAAACTGAGGAAACAGTCAGATAAATTGCTGCTGGAGATTGTCAAATTCAACGGATGATTCTGAGAGATATGTTTTACGTTTCAGTAATGTGTGTGAATGATGGGTTTCTAACTTTAAAAGATTATGTAACTACTTTTGCTGAGGGAGCCAGTTTGTGTACATTAGTCAACTATAACTCATAACCACAAATGTCAGACTGATTTTATTACAATTTCACAATCATCCTCTTCCAACCTATTTTTCAACAAAAACAGCAGGTTACTGATTCTGTAAGTAGGCTAGTTGTAGTTGTGCAGGTTGTAATGATGATGCACTTTTGTCAGCTGTACTTAAGAAATAATGAAAAATAACAATTCCATTGTTATAGTTAATATGATTTTTACAGCATGATTTGCAATTTTCCCTGATAAATAGAAACATTTCCTGTTATATTCAAAATGGCATGTCTAAATATACAAAAATTAAAAATGGCAACCTTCACTTTTATATTTCTCTTTTCAGTTGGGTCCTATACAGCCTGCTGATCATGGAGATGGTCAACAACTTAAAAAATCATGGCATGAAATGCCTGGGGGTCAAGACAGTTTGTTAACCTCTTCACTTCAGGATGTTGCTCAGGGCCACCCACTGAGCTCAACACTTCTAGTAAGCTCCGTATTCAGCACCACATAAGACCAGAAAAAGCCTTTTTTTATTTTTATTTTTTTAGTTTTGCAGATGTGACAAAAAGATACAGCCTTGTTCTCGATTGCCAAGAGAAACCTCATTTGTATGCTCTGCGAATGATACAACTGAAACAAGAACTCTGTGTCTAGACAAGGACAACTGATATAAATTGATAGGAAGAAATTATGAAACATCTTTCTGTTTTTGGAATTTTGTTGGTTAAAGGACTCAAATCAGATTGCTTTAAATAATGCTTTTAAACATTAACTTAAAAGCATTTATCACTTTGAAACTCCTCTCATATATGTTTTTAATGAGGATGTTTCCCAGAATGGTGATAACCCACAAATTCACAGCATGACATCAGTGTACCCGACATTAGCTCAGGCTCTGATATGGTCTGGTCAAGGTCATTTGTTGATTTATGGCAGTGATAAATGCTTCATTCATGAAAGGCCTATCAATAAAACAGTTGTTAGGGTGATGAATTTGTTGTTTATTACTTAAAAAAACAATGACTTTATGCAGTTTTAGAGAGCACCATCATCACATGTTGTCCTTCATAGACCGTGATTATACCTAGTGTATTTGACAATCGGGACATTACGACAGTCATCATCAAAAAAACAAAAAAACAAAAAAAACAAAAAAAACCTGTAACATGTTTCCTTGTATTGTCGTCTAACCTCACATGATTTTAAAACAAAAACAAGTAAATAAAAATTTTTTATGAAAGAATAAATTAACAAATGTGTCATTTTGTACAGCGTACTGTGACGAGATGGAGATTAAGGACCCAAAAGCGGCCAGACAAGGTGGAACGATAGAACAGTTTTTATTGTGATACAGAGTGTTGGAACGAAAAGGTGAGAGAGGGTGCTGGTCTGGGAGCTGGTGTGAGGCACGGAGGGAGACACTGGAAGAAATAGGAAGGTTAGCGTCGAGGTAAGTCACAATAAGTTTCTGTTTCCAAAATACTCGGGTGAAGCGAGGGGCACCCGTGTACCAGTGCGTAGAGGCGACAATACTCTGGCACTGAGGCTGAAGTCCGCAGCTGTTGATTGGCAACAGGTGAGCGCAATCAGCCTCAGAGCCACGGGCGGAGGATGGGAGCAGACTCTGGGGAAAGGTAAGCTACTCATACACAGCACAGACAGCAAAGGATCTCCGGTGACAGTTTTTCAAAATAAAGCCATGAGTCCAGAACCACCGCACATACCTTGTAATACAGTCAACTCCTTTAACCCTGAAACTATATCTATCATAATAGCTCCACCAGCCACCAAAAGCTAAAGAACAGAAATATAGAACATACTATAATAAGCATAAAATAAGTTCCTCTGGGAAACTGGTCAGGGGTTTTTACCTTTTGATATCAATCATTTCTCTAGAAAGATATCCTGATGAGCCTTTGATTGGCACAGAGTCCCGTCAGTACTCATTAACCATCTTTATCATACTCTACAATTTATGGCTCAGTCACATCTATCTCATCCAAGCCACAGCACCATAGCTGAGCGAGCTCAAGGTCCAAAGTTCAGCTGTCAAAGTTCAGCACTCCTTGTGTTGGTAATAAGCTGGTGAACTGTTGGACAGGTCACATTCTGGTGCATCTCCTGCTCTGTGGAGGCAATGGATGCGAAGAAGGGTAGTCGTCAGCCCAGGGGTGTGAGTACCCTGGAAAAGAGTCTGATATTTCTCTTCGTGGCCATGACTGGCACCTGCATCGGCCTTGTGGTTGTCTACTTCATGGAAAAAGACAACTCGTCCACTCATAATGAAGGTGATGTATAGAAAATGAAATGTGTTCTTTTATAATACCTACATGTATCTCAGGTAGAGTGAAAGGACACCAAAATACCTTGCCAAAATTGCCTGTTTTTGCCTGAATCTTTCTTAAATTAGATAAACATCTGCTAAACTTAGCTGACAAATATTTCTTAAGATGACAGAAAATTAATATTCTACTTAAAAAGTTTATTCTTCATCCAGGAACACTTTTCATATTACATTTCACATACTTGCCTTAATTTGCATATTCATCTGCTGTACACCAAAAAACAAAAAAATAAAAAATAAAAATAAAAATTATATATATATATATATTATTCAGAAATTGTTCAGGAGCCTGAAGAAAACTTAACAAGAACACAGTTTTTTCTTCCACATGGCAGTGATTGGTAAGTATTGGTGGAAATACTGTTGTCAACAGAAATGGATGAAGATGAAAATAAAAAAAATTTAATGGCTTTTTCAAACCTCTGCTGCGTTGTCATACTTTCAGCTCCAGGCTCATTTCAAATCTTAAAAAACTTTGACAAAGGTCTCATCCATACATATTTTTTTCTTTCATCTACACTTTTTGCTTAGTGATTGTTCAAATATTGTGCCAATTTTGAAGAAATGTTGAGTTTATAATGGGTGAGTATTGCTTTTCAATGAAAACATTCTGAAAAAAAAAAAAAAAAAAAATCCCAAATGTCCTCGGAGGCACAATCTTTGAGTGACACACATTTTTTTCATAGTAGTAGATATTTTAGTCCTGTTTCAGTCATTGTGTCTACTTTAACAGTGAGACTAACATAATTTGAGCCTCTAAAGGACATGCCACACCATCCATGTCACCCAATGACTCCAATGCGATTTCTGAGGTGGGTAGCAAAACTGTCTCTGTCTTGTCCCCATTTTAGGCTCGAGGCACACTAAAATACATAAGCTGTTTCAGGATGTTCAATAATTTTTCTGATAAGAGTTACCGTCGTGTCTAAAACAGCCAGAGTTCAAGGACTCACATGAGCCTCTGTTCTGGTGCAATCGTCATGGTAACCTCAGAGGTCAACATGGCAACACCTGAACATCAGCAGTAATATGTTTGTGAATGATTCGTTCATTTTGAACTAATCTTTTGTATGACTTGGGAGTAAAAAGTCATTTCAGTCAGTGATTTGTTCTTTTTTTTCCTGGTCCACAGACTCAGATTCGTTCACGAACGGGTCTCTCTGTCACATATTCTCTGTGTAGGAATGGCCGATTCACTTACAATTCCTAAAATATGTTCTCTGGGCCTGAGTCTCTCGTTCTCGTGTCACATGGCCACTGCGCATGCTCAATGTAGAAATTAGTGATTTGTTCACGGCTCATAACTACGAGTCTTCAGGTTAACGTGGTTACAGCTGTAACATGACGAATTACTGGTGAGGAGAGCTATCTGACATTGGCACTAAAGTTAACGTTAGCTATGTAGCTATGAGATGGATGTTTATTTTACCTTTCCGTTGGAACAAATACATCTTTTCTGATTACGGGTGTACACTTCGGGTGTTCAGTGAGCAGGTACACTAAAGTGATTAGCCATCATCATAGAATGAGTATTTTTTAATGATAGGTCATGCTTTTTCGTCATTACTGAAATGACAGCTACAGTGCCACACTGGTTCCAATGAAGGAAATGAACAAATGACGTGAAAAAAGATTTGTTCATTTCACTGAACGAGATTAAAAGACCTGAGCCAGTAAAAAGATCTGAACTTCCCATCACTAAACATCAGGAGTAAGCAACAAATAGAGCAATGACTTAATGAAAGACTCCTGATCTGAGAGCACTTTACAGTATCAACTATTTCACTGCCACAAACATGGAAAGATAGAGAAAGACTAATTACAGTGCATGTAGTTGACTTTGTTCATACATGACAAAAAACAGCGAGGGACAAAGGTGACACCCACGCGCACACAACCCCACAGGCAGTCTCAACATTTCTGTGAAACTCAAGTTTTACATTCAATTTTAAACTTTACATTTTCTATATTTTTTTCATCCAATCTTATCACATAAATAGGAGTTTTGAAAAGAAGTCTAAATAGAAAATATAAGCCATGACAAAACGCTGTATATATGTATATACACTGTATATATAATATATGTTAGTATTGCCTGTAGCTATATTGAAAAAAATAGGAATGTGCTGGATAAATATCCTCATGGATATTTTCTCACAGGGATTTCTTTTGCACTCCACTTCTCTCTCTTTCATTTTCCAGGGAAATTAAAGGAGGACATGAGTAGAAGCAATCAGTAGTTTATTGATATAATGATCTACACACCTGTACTGTGCTGTCCCAGAAATTTCATTGTAATGATGTATGTCAACTCTACATAAGTCTTTAATGCGTTAAGGCTTAAAGCAGACCTTCCTCCATCTTTCCTTTATTTAATATTTTATCTACTTCATTCTGGCTTTATGCAGGAAGACAAATATCAGCTTTATGTGAAAAGAAACTCTTTTCTCTGCTCTGTTTGGTTCTTTAAAGTTGAAGTGGGAAAATTATTTTAGGGTAGTTGACGTGAAGAAATGTGTTCCTCCCCCTTCAAACCAAAATAAATAAAAGTCTGTAACAAGACAGTTGACAGGAGGAGTAATCAGCCCTTCTGTTATTCACTAAAAGGAGCACAGCCCCCAAAACAAGAGCCTTCGTTAAAGGATTACAGAACAACAATATGATTATGTTGACAGTAATTTTCTGGCTAGATGGTGAAATATATTTTATTGTTAAACACAGCTGTGATTCAGACTTCTGAACAGAAGCAGCTTTGGCCACAAGGGAAAACGTGCTGTTACTGTGGATGATGACAATCTGTACAATCAATGCTGTTTCCAAGGCATCGCAATTGATTTCAATTACCTCCTTAGAAACAATGAGGTCATTTCATGGTTTGTGCATCAATTAAACACAATGTTTCTTGGACAGGTTGGTCCAAAACCGCAAAATATTATAACATCCATGCTCCCTAGAAGATACATCCTTTGGACATACAGTACAGGCCAAAAGTTTGGACACACCTTCTCATTCAAATGAATAGAAAAGTGTGTCCAAAATTTTGCCCTGCACTGTAGGTGATCCTCTAGTTCCATCAGCAAGCCAAAATTTTCACATTTCTCACCTATTATTAAATTGAAGTAAAAAGTCTTAGAAATCGTAAACTGGGTCTCTGTTACCTTATGTTCATGTTCATTCGTATATTCCTGAGGATGAAATTATGATCTTCCAGTTTTCCTTTATATTTTTTACAGTCTTTTACAGCTACGTAACAATTTATGTTTTCTATCTATTATTAGTAGTTCTTCACTTGTAGTGCTAATTTTAAAATAGAGAACATGCAGGATTGCTGCTGCTAGCATTTAGCTGAAATTGCCTTGTGCCCACTAGTTCAATAGCCAGTGGCATGACAACTCTTGATAATTTGCTTTAGGTTACAAGAAAATGATCTCCCGTATAGAATAGGATGATGTCCAAATTAAAACAGAAAGTGTAGGATCCTCACTGTGGTATGGTGCTGGTGAATAGACTGTTGGTTTTGTAATGCAGCATTTTGTAACCTACATATTTCTTAAACAACTAAAATCTATGAGTTTGTTTCAGCTGCCATTAAAATATGTGTTATGTGGCCACAATTTCGGAAAAGATGATTAAAAAACAAGTATCTTCCTTTGGCATACAGCTCTAGGACCAGAGTCAGGTTGCGGTGGTCCTCGGGAGCTTTTGGGGGAGTCAGGCACCTTCACCAGCTGGAATTACCCCAGCAGCTATGACAATGGCAAGAGCTGCACCTGGCACATTACTGTGGACCCGGACAAGGTGACACGGATCATCACTTCTCTTCCAAACCTCAACTAGTGAGCTCTGCCTGCAGCGTTACAGGTCCACTTTAAAGTGACCCACATACTTCTACACTAGAATTTAATATTACTCAAAAGAAGAATCACTCAAAACAAATTGTTCTTGCAGCCAGACATAATAACTTTGACATGAAGTTGCAGGATTATCCTATAAATGGTCAGAAAATAAACATGTTCTCCATGCAATCTCATTGGCATTATGCAGGATTGTGCAGATGAAAATTCTTCCCCAAGCTTTGTTTTGGTCACAATATATCTGCATGGTCTCAAATCATTAGGGTTGGTTAAGCCACTGATGGGGAAACTGTCTCATGTCAGTTCAAGCAGTGGATACAGCGACAGCATTGCAGACAGATGGCTGCCTTGTCTCCTCCATTTTCCTCAGCTCTCTTTCCCTCACCCACAACAAAAAATGAAAATCCTTGATGCCTCACTGTCTCAGTGTGGTTGCGTTCCTGCTTGCCTGATGTAGTGGCTGCTGTTCTCGGCATCTTATTCCTCTATCTTTTGCTGTCTTGAAACACGTAAACAGTCCCACAGAGATGCAAGCATACTCACATGCTCCTACACGTGTACACATACACACACTCAAATTTCACACTGAGCGATGTTGGCTCCCTTGGTAGTGGTGCCTTCACTTATCAGCATTTCAGATTTAAAATACTGAAATGAAACACCTCTGCATGTTTCTCTTGAAGGTGATCCATCTGTGGTTTGAGGAATTTGCCTTAGAAGACACCAAGCTCTGCAGTGCTGACTTCATCACAGTACAAGACTCTCTGGGAACCATTGGTAAAAATGTCACATTGATTCAAATCTTCAAAAAGGAGGAGGTGGATGGATGGATAGATAGAATAATATATTTAAGCACATACCCTCACCGAGGCTAAGAACACTGAATTTGATGTCATGCCTAAATCAACGCATCCATCCATAGGCAGATTCAACCAGTGAACTGGATGTTCTCTAAAACAGGGGCAATACACTCAGGATGAATGAACTTAAAATAGTATGAAAAAAAATTAAATGCAAAAATACTTTTATTTCTCTTTGTGCTCATATTGTGTCTCCATATCTTTGTAGTTTTGTGTATTTTTGTAGTTGTTTCTGTGTGTTTGGTTCATAATTTCTCCGGTACTTGAAGGTATATATTGTGGCTACTCAAAACCAAAGCCATTGGTGTCGCTGACGAACCATCTGAGCATCTTCTTCGACACTAACGACGTAAAGACTGACCAAGGATTCAAGGCTCACTACAAAGCTGTAGCTCCAGAGCTCACACCAGGTAAGATGGCAAATGGAAATTCTTTTTGGCAAGAAAATCCCCTTGACATTGATGTAAATGTATATGTCTTACCATCTTACAGTATATGATTGACCTACAAAGTGACTGTTGCAGTAATGGGTTCAGGGTGAAGAGAGGGAAAATCAAAATGAATACGGGTGGGTGGAAGTGGAGGCAAGGGGATGCACAATGTGGTGAAAACTGAAGTACCCTCCATCCTTGTTACTAGAAATAGCCGGAGCCGGTGGCTTTCTACAAGGTGACCAGGGGGATCTGATGACGCCTGGCTTCCCTGAGCAGAACTACCTGAATGACGCACTATACCAGGTACATTCACACACTATGCTGACAGAGCTCATGGGAACATTTTCTCATATGAAGATTTTTACTTCTGAGAAACCAAATACATGAAACAATGTGAATTAAATAAACATTGCAATAAACATTTTATTAATGCATGAAATTTGTGAAATGAACATCCGTGAACAGTTTAATTAGAGGTTGTTTTTTTTACTCACATGAATGCATGTGTAAGAGTTCAGATGGGTCCTGAGGAGCCCACAGAGAATTACTTTCCCTTAGTATTGGTCATTTGTAAGAGAGATTTTGTGTGTGTGTGTGTACAAAACAGAAATCTTCTGCTTTTAAAGATTTAACGCCGACGTTAAATTTATATGACTCTGATTATTTCACCTTGATTTTCAGTTAACTGACCTTATTTCAGCAAGAAGCTTCCCTTTTTTCTTTGCCACATAACAGCACTCACACGCCACAGTTGCAAGGTAGTGTTTTGAAGCTTCACGTAAATGCATGCCAATTAAATTCACTGATCTCAAAACAGGATATGCTCAAAGAAGCAGAAGAGTTACAGAGGTTTCTTCTTTATTCCCAGAGAACAGTGTTGTGGATTGTGCATATCTTACACCGTAGCTTAACAAAGTTACCATAGTGAGAGTAGTTTTAAGTGTTTTAATGTTGATTAACATGCGGTTCTAAACAGACCCAAAGATTCAATGTTAGCATCTCAAAGTAAGTCCATCAACTATGGATTTTACCACAGCCTTGCTGATGGCATTTGTGGTGATGATCTCTGATTAATGCAGCTCATTAAATCAAAGTCAGTGATGATGTCAGGGTTTTCATGCTGGATTTGGATTCAGAGTCATACAGAATTATTTGGCTGTCATCGTAAGTTCAGTTCACCTTGTTGTACTTTAACCTCACTGGTCACCATCTGCCCAAACTGTGGCAAGATCAATGCTAAAAATGATTTTCATAAACCCGTGGTGGCTGTCTCTATTTGCACCCCTGATGTTGTTTAAAATTAACTTTGATTCACAAAGAAACTTACTGTGGAAATCTGCCAATGGTTGAATTTATTTGTGTGTGTCTGTCTGTATTGTGGTGGTTTGTTGGATAAGTGGAGAATCACAGTGCCTGAAGGCGAGCGGGTCCGACTGACATTTACCTCCTTCGACCTGGTCCCTGAGGTCTGTGGAGACTTTGTTCAGGTCTATGATGACAACGAGGCCAACCCTTCTTCAATCGGTAAGTGTGACATTATTGATGAAGGGGAAAATAAACTTCTTTTCAATGAACATCCTCCACTGTGCACAGTGATAAGTCTGCTTATTGAATCTGTTTATTCCAAAATTGGATGAGTGATTATAAGCCTAAGGGATGTCTTAGAATTCAAAGCAGATAATGGACTGTTTAACATCAACAATGTCAACTTTGCAGGTCTATGAATAAAATATGACCTCTATTAAAAGTGTGAGAAGTTGTGCAATGGACAGGGTCTATTTTAAACCTCATGAACTTAAATCTATCTGCATACATTTGACTGTTAAAGCAGCTAAGAGGGTTCATCATCAAATGGTTTGGTAAACTATTACAATGTTGTGTCTAAATCTTAAATTTGTTTTTCACCGTGTAAGTCTGACATTACATCCATGAAAGGTAAATTTTGCGGGCAGAAGATCCCAAAGCCAGTGCAGTCCAGTGGCAACACAATGGTGGTCCGTTTCAAATCTGACAGCTCTTTGAATTTAAAAGGATTCAAAGCCACGTACACAAAATTCAGTCTTCCACCTGTTGTTATTCCCACCACAACAAAGCCCCCGCCCACATCCCCATCTATATCCACAACCAGATCCACCACACAAACCCGTCCACCTCCTCCTACATCTTCTGGTAAGTATTATCTCCAAACCAACTTTTCTGTTTCGTTTCCCCTTTCCTTTACACAAAACAAACAAAACAGGAGGCTGTTATCTATATTCACTCATTACATTAGACAGTCTGGCTCTAATTACTTTTTGAGTCACACATTTGACTGACTCACCAACAAATAACATCATCAGTGCTGAACCAGCTTCCCAAGAAAATTGGCAATTACCTCCTTCAATGCTTTTAGTTGACCTTTAAGTACAAAATTAAAATCTGGGGTCTCTAGATAATTTGTACTCGTGTACTCTGATATGATAATACAACTGTAATGCCTCAGTGTAATGACAGAACACTGGACATTTGTAAGTAGCTCTGAGAGTGGGGCAACCCCTCATGAGATTTATCTATTCATCAATGTATCAAAACCACTTGCTGACAGACTGGTCTGGGAAATGAATGAAGCAGTTTTGCATTAAAGGTACAAGGAACTTGTCCAAAAAATTCTTTACAAATTGAATTTTTTTTTTTAACCCAGTTACATTCTTCATTCCTTCTTCCAGGAGCACAATTTGTTTGCATAATAAAGTTTGAATAAAAAAAATAAAAAAAAAAAACATCTAAAAAGTTTTCAGTATTAGATCCTCTGTTGTTACTGTGCAGGAACTGGTGGTCCGGTCATTCTCAATGGGCGCAAAGGAGTGATCCAGTCATTGGGTTTTCCAAATCCTTATCCCGCACATCTAAACAGTTCCTGGAAGATATCTGTGCCTCGAGGATTCATGGCGAAACTGCATATCACTGACATGGCCATTACAGGAGAGACCGGACTATGCAAAGAGGACAAACTGGTCATCTCAGATAAATACAGTATTCTAGGTGAGCCATTGCACACACAATCTTAATTACTCTTGCATATTAATTAAGCTGATTTATTTTCATTTCTAATTTCAAGCAGATTTGTGCATTTGTACAAGTTTTTATTAATATTTAGCTTATTAGTCTGATTAATTTGCTGTTTTACCCCCACTTGGCCCCTCAGATAATTTCAGAAAATTGGTGTTGTTTGTTTATCAGTCATGTAGCATGCAGTCTGGAGTGGAGCTTATGAACTCACCTTTTTTGTGCATCTAGATATCCAGTGGTCAGGCACTGAGACCAACATATGGAGGATCAAAGAGACAGAATGAAATATATAGATAAATCTTTAAATAATTACTTAAATGTGTCATTAATTAATTAAAATGGGAAAACCCTCAGCTGATGAGGTAATGCATCCTGCTCTGTGTGCAAAATGCAGTCAGAGAGGAAAAGCAGAAATAATAGGAAGCAGCTAAATAAGCAGAGCTGTAAAAAGAATGACAATATTGATATGGTGAAGATTTATTTAGCCTTGGGAACATAAGACACTTGTAAAGATCAAGTGATAGTTCATAGTTGACTGACAGGAGCACCCAAGAATTAGGATTGTAACAAACTGTATCACATTCATTTACCAGACAGACAATAGAAATATGAAGTATTTATGGGTTTATTTAATGTGCGTGAAAAATGGCCTGAGATTAAAATAAAGGAGTTATTGGGCCATCAAAGCAATAATTGCAAGACAATAAGATCTTGATGTTAATTCAAAAACATTACACTACAACGTGTTTTTGTAAACCAATGAATTTTAATATGTAAGAGAAGCATGAACCAAATGAGATGAGTGTTGAATGGTCTGCAGGCATTTACAGTTAAAATCTTGTTAAAATCTTACTATTTCCTAAAATGTCATCAATGCCTTTGATTTAGCTGTTTCCCCAAACATCACCAGTTAGAGCTCTCTACTAGTTGTGTTCACTTTGGCATTTAGTGCAGATCTAGAGGATGTTCAGGAGCTGATGAAGGGACACTACACACAACACATTTCACAGTAATAGTATATATTTCTAGCCATTTCCTTTTTCACTATTTAACCATTGCTTTGATCCTCATTTTCAGGCACACTCTGTGGCTTCATCCTTCCCCCAGTGATGGTCAGTGCCACCGACACAATATCTGTCACCTTCCAGTCGGACAGCCGCCTCACAGATCGAGGCTTCTCTGCCAAGTGGGAGGCTGTGTATCCTGAGGATATCTCAGGTAGTGAAGACTGACACACAGCCACACTCATTTGCTCTGGGTACACAGCAAATATGCCCTCACACTTGAGGTGCATGTTGCTGCACCATAAAACATCTCACCCCCATCTACATATTTATCAAAGCAGCAAAGTTGCTGCATAAGCAGCACGAGAGTACAAGTGTCAGAGTACAAGTGGAAAAAAGCAAGATAAAACTCCTTATCATTTCCTTTATCATGATCAAACCAGAAAAACACTTAAGATCTTGCATGTGGTGATGGAGGATATACTTATTGAAGGGTTAGGGTTAGGTGATGGCAATGCAGTAGAAATACTCTGTTAGAGAAAAAAATCCTGACTTTTGATTTAAAAATTAAAAGTAGTAATTGATACACACACACATATATGTAGATGTCTGAATAAATATAGTAGTAGTAGTAGCATAGTATTCATTAATGAATACTATTCATTACTGTTGCTTATTAATAATATATTCCTTGTAACTGAAGAGGAGTGCTTTTGATATGTTGCTAGTGTTAAAATAACAATCAGCCATTTGAACATACAAATGAAGCAAAAATGGTATAATACCAAATTTATTCTGAAACTATACATTCAACTTAATCACAGTCTTTTGATAACTCTCTCTTCCTATTCCAGAAATCCAGGGCTGTGGCTTTTCATCCAAAGAGGAAACCGGTGTCATCAAATCCCACAACTGGCCTATGAACTACAAGGCCAATGCTGAGTGCATGTGGAACATTGCTGTGCCTTTGTGGAAAAAAATCACACTGACATTCACCCACTTTGACATAGAAGCCAAAGATATCATATCATCCAAATGCTACGATAACATAATGGTTTATGACATCAACAGTTTGACAAACATGCTGATCCAAAAACATGGTAAGTTGGTTTGGTGAGTTATAATGGTGAGCCCAAATTTATTTTGATTCCTCGTGATGGCCAATCACCTCAAATTCAAATAATGCAAATTGATTAATATAAAATTTTACTGAATCATGAGCAGCATATCTGTACAATGTTAAAGCACTGATTCTTGTGAGAGAATGATGGCACTTCTTTATAACTGTAGTTTTTGTTGACAAATCACATTTTCCAATCTGCTGCAGGTCCTTTTTGTGGGACTAAGCTGCCTCGTACCATTCAGTCAAAGGGCAACAGGCTGGTGATCCGTTTCCATACAGACTTGTTTTCTGAGGCCAAAGGATTCAGGGCCTACTGGAGCACCAACACCAGTCTGCCTGCTCCCACTGAACCCCCTACACAGCCCAACCCCTGGGACAATATCACCATAGGTGAAGTATCCAGATAAGCCCCACACAGCCAGCCAACATCTTCTGTACACAATGTTAAAAATAGATTATGAAACTGCACCAATCTGTATTTTCAACATTAGCAGTGGGTAAATTAATGATTATGGTATGTGAAAGTTGCTCCAAGGTAACACAATTCATCATTGTCGTAAGCGATGGTGCATCAGCCTATCAATTATACTCTACAGACATAAGGGAATATGTTTGTGTGTAGAAGCCCATCAGAGGTGGTGAACTCATAGAGAGTTATTGCCTGATTCTGCTCCTCACCTCAGCATTATAAAGCATTACAACCTCAGTAAGTGCTTAGTTTAGCCCAGAGGGCATGAATACACTGTTAGATGAATACTAAGATACTCTGTGACGGCTTGTCATCTAAATTTGCAAATCTATATGTTGATAATATGTAAATTGTTGTGTTTTCAGCTTGGTCTGTTGCTGCCAGATGGCCAATAAATCTCCCCAAAAATTTGTTACAACAGCTTTAAGCTTAAGCTCTAAAATGGTTCAAAAAATCAGTTAGTTGACTGAGAGAAAGTCAAGTGACTGTAACTTTAATTAAGGAGTATCAGGTAATGGAAAGTGTCTAAACGGAGGAGAAAAGTGTCCCCAAGCAAGTCAGTTGTCACCAATCTAATAGTGGTTACTCTAATATTTATGTTATTCATGCTTCCTTCCATCTTCACCCCTTCTTCACACATCTCCCCATATCTTTCAAAACATCAAGATTTGGTGTGATGGGAACACAATGTGAAGGAGCTTCACATTCCTTCGTGGCTGGCTGTCACCCAATTCCCATTCTTCACCCTGCCATGAGCCTCAGGTGGTCATGGAACCTGCCAAGCCAATTGCTGAAACAGAGTTTTATAGATGGAGTCTGCTGCTGCCTTTGGGTTGTCTTTTTTTCACCCAAGCTCTGACTAGAGGCAGCCTATGTGTCAGTTGAAGGAGGGAAAAAGAGAGATGTTGGAAAAAATGTGGGACATAAAAATGACACGAACAATCAGATGTCAACTCTCTGAATGACCAACAGAAATGTATGTATATCTCATATCTATGCATGCTGTGACGTCAATCCTGAGTCCAATTCAGGGCTCGTTGTTATTGTGTCACTGGAGCTTGATATTATGTTTGCATGAAGCTACACTAAAAACAAGTCAAAAGCAATAGCTGCAGTTAACTATAGAAGTCTCAACCTGGTGTGACTGGAAACTTAATATAAAAATGTAAGTTACAGCTAGGTCTGATGGCTGAAAGCTAATTTCCTTCAACACAAGAGCTTATCTGTCAGCTGCAGATACATCATTTATAATCAGGCTTTGTTTATACATACTCAAACCACAAACAAAATCCTGCGTGATCAGACAACAAAGGTGTCCTCTCAATTCCTAGACTGGCCCAGTACATGTGGCAGACCAGCCATTCTTCCTGCTGTTATGTCCCGCATTGTGAATGGAGAGCCGGCGAGGGCACACTCCTGGCCTTGGCAGGTGTCCATGCAGGTGAGAATCACTGTTCATAAACACTAACAATCCCATAAGGATGGACAACTTTAAAACAGTATATTACATCAAAAAATATCAGTGTTCTCAAAAGGCTGATGTTAGATACAGTCGAGCCATTGTTAGCCTCTCTGACTAAATCTACAGTATGTTATAAACCCAGCAGACGTTCAGAAATTGACATGATGATAAGTATTGACTTCTCTACTTGCCTGCGTGTGTTTGTTTCAGGTCTGGCCTGCCAGTCGTCCAGAACCCGTGTTCATGCACACCTGTGGTGGTACTCTTATCCATAAGAACTGGGTCCTTACAGCAGCCCACTGCTTCATTAAGTAAATGTCCTCTTCCACCATCTTCACACATAAAATGAAATTAGGAAATGGTCAAATGGAAGAGAAAAAAGGAGTGATAGATAAAGTTTTAAGTATAACTTCTTTCTACTTCCTGGAAGCTACTGTTGTCCTCAGTCTTAATAGAGTACAAATGAAACGCTTGGTTAGAGATGTCTCTGTGTCTCTACGTCTGGCTAATGGTCCACAGTGCTGTGGCAAGAGAGAGAGAGGGAGGGATGTTGGTGCCTGTATCTGTTTTCCAGTAGGATGCAGACAAGAAAATTTGTTCTTCATTGCAGAAATGGAGCATTGCAAGAGGGAGTGTTCCTGTAGTTAAAAACCAGCCGCATATACAGTATGACGTTTTAATCCTGACATGTACTTTGAGTTGATGTTGCTAATTCCCCATCCAGTTATGCTGATGAGCTGCAGCGCTGGCAGATGTGTCTTGGCAAACACAATCTGACCCACACAGAACCAAGCCAACAGTGCTTTAATGTGTCTGGTATCTATCGCCATGAGGACTTCAAGTATCCCACAATGCCCACTGTGGAGTTTGACATTGCCCTGGTCAGACTGGATGGAGAGGTGATAACCAGTGATGAGATCGCTTATGCCTGCCTTCCCTCTGAGGAAGAAATCCTAGCAAAGGGCAAGATGTGCTACGCCACTGGCTGGGGAGATGAGACTGGTGAGGTTTGAGTTTTATATTAATCTGTAGCCATGATATCCCCTGCACATTTTTATGTATTTGCTCATATATATATACTACTATATATACATATATATACTTCGTGTTAGGGAACACGAAGAACAAGCTCACTTCTCAACTTCATTCTTCTACAGTTTTTATGCCCTCTGCTGGACCTAATGTGTTCATACTCGGTTTACCAAATTTAGATTTTCTTTTTTTTATGTTTTTTTAGGTGATTTAATGAATCCTAAAGTTGCGGAGGCCCTTAACCAGGTCGCCCTACCTGTCATTCCATATGAGACCTGCAAGAAAGCGGATTACTGGTGGTTCCAGGTCAAGACCTCCATGATCTGTTGTGGTTATACTCTTCCTGATGAGCTCAAGTCTGTCTGCAAGGTGAGACAAGACTGACAAGCATACAAGAACAATTAGACTGCAGTGGGTTTATAACATGCTGGTTTACAGGATGAAAGCGTTTTTGTTTGTTTTGTTTTTTTTGACACATCTAGCTTTAGTAAACAAATGGAGATGGTGGTTTTGATGTTTTTTTCATGATATGACATGATTTACAGGGAGATTCAGGTGGACCTTTAGTTTGCCAGGATACTCCAGAAGGCCCTTGGGAAGTTCATGGTATAACAAGTTTTGGACCTATTGGATGCATAATGAATAAGAAGCCCTCTGTATTCACCCGCTCCTCTGCCTACCTCCCATGGATGAAAAATGTCATCCAAAGAGACATCTACAACCAGAACAGTATGACTCCACCGGGTCTGAACTGGCCCACTTTGCTCAAAAACCCAATATGGTAAATGTCAGAATTTCTTTTTGCTGGTTTTCACCCTTTGCCCTCTCTGCACAGCATCCGGCTGTGGAGGGCCAAAGGAGCTTACAGGCACAGGTGGCACTGTGTCTTCTATGGGATATCCTGGCAGCTATAGTAACAATGCTCGCTGCAAGTGGAACATTCGAGTACCTGCAAGCAAGATGGTCCACCTCCGTTTCCACAAATTTTCCTTGGAGGAGAGTCAGTCATGCATAAATGACAAAGTGAGCCTCTCAGACAGAACAGGAAGTCTGGGTATGTGTATTTTTTTTACTTTATTTCTCTCTCTGACTGAAAATAAATCCAGTTACTGCAGGCTGTTTTTATGTATTCCATATCAAAAGAAGGATTTGAATTCTTAAATATTAACATTATAGCTGCCTAATGGTTTCCTTGCTGCTATTTATATTAACTTTGAAGTGTTCCAAGTATGAGCCATAATCTTCAGAGGCCAACTCAATAAACATGTCCACATAACAAGAAAGCAACAAGCAAAGGACATTATTACATTATTAAATTCAATTCTACATTTATGACAAAGGAAACCAAATCAGCCTTCTTATTCCTCATATACATCTCAGGAAAAAGAGAATGTGATTGAGTTCCCATTCTCTTCTCTTGCTGTTTGCCTTCATCCAATGACAGTGGATGTGTGTTACAATTTTTAAAGTGGCATTTAAACACACTGACCGATGATTTGCTCCCTCAGGCCTAAATACCTTGTACGCATTCATATATTTGTGTTTAATATGAAAATTGTATAGAAGGGGTTGATAAAGAAGTGATAAATATGTTGACACACTGAGAACTTCAATGCAAGAGTTCTCAGGGAAGTCACATTTCTTCATGTTCCCCCTTTTCAGGCACCTACTGCAGCAATTTACCCCCTAATGACCTGGTGAGTGATGGAAATATACTTCACATCTTATTCTCCTCCAATGACAAAGTGGTGGACACTGGCTTTACCGCCACCTGGAGGGCAGTGGCTCCTACAGAGGGTAAGACAGGAGGATTGTATGCCTGACAAGCCTGCAAAACTAATGTCATATTGTCTCTAATTCCTCACTTCTCTGTTGTCCCCACACGCACCCACACAGCTCCTTGTGGTGGAAGCTTCAGCAGCAATCAGGGTGAAATCATGTCTCCTAACTGGCCTGATAATTACCCAGCCCAATCTGTGTGCACATGGCGTGTCACCATTCCTTCTGCAAAAAGCATCTATGTGGCCTTCACTCACTTTAAGCTGCAGACAGTAAACGTTCTTGGGAGGTGTGTGGACTATGTGGAGCTCTTCAGTGGGGAAAGCATGGCGACACTAGGTTGGTTATAGTACTGTAATATCTGTAATATTGTGTCTATTTTATGTCCTGATCAGTATTATCAGCACCATTGCTTTAGATGCTGGTGTCACTTCACCAAACACTAATGAAAAATCTTCCAATTTCTTGTCTGTTATGCAGGTCAATTCTGTGGTCTTGCCCCTCCCCCTATTGTCACCGTTCCTGGCAACATGGTTGTCATTCGCTTCCTGACTAATGGGGCAAATCAGCAGCAGGGTTTTAAGGGTTTCTGGACCACTGATCCCAGTGTTATCTCAACTTCGTCTCCATCAACAGTAAACCCACCAATTGCTGGGACATCTTCAAGCCCTGTATGATCAAGATAAAGTCCCCAAATGAATTCAAATCAGTTTGCCAGGTGAGAGGACACACACAGAAACTGCAGTTGCTTAATATGATGCAGTGGATGTCGTTTTTTCGGAATGAATGCTACTTGCTTTTTGAAATTCCCTTCATGCTTTATTCAAACATTACATAAATAAGATGGCCTCTAACAATTATGTTGTGCATTATGTAATGTCCTGTTAACTGTTTTGTTTGTGGTCATTCAGCCTTGGTTGCAAATGTCTGTCCTTTTTGTGATATAATTGGACAAGAAAGCAAAGGAACCCAAATTTGCCATAATGAGCAACTATGTAAGCAAGAACAGAGGAAGATTTGAAAGCAAATTATTGCAGAAAGGGCTTTGGAATTTCAGGATATTAAACACAATATTATATTTCTTTAATCAAACACTGATATTTGCCTCCGGAAAACCTGGGTTTTTGATAAATAATAATATTTACAAATTGTAAGGTGTAGAGACACTTTATGGAGGGTGTCAACATCCAATATTCACCAGTGTATCAACAGTAAAACACTGCTGATTTGCTCTTCTTGCTCTCCTGCAGGATGACTCTGAAGGTCTTTTGCCTGCATGGCTTGTGGCTTCGGGCCTCAAGAATTCACAAAGACAAGAACCAGCATCACCTCCTTCAGTGACTGGATCAACAATGATATCTAGAAGTTTATTTTTAATTTCAATAATTCAAACTATAAACACAACATTGATTCACAACACTATCTTTATTTTCTGTATAAAATACAAATTTCAATTACTAAGAATTTGAATTTAACAAAATAATTTATGAATGATATATTGTAATTTGATTATTAGCTATATAAGTTATTATAAGTTATCATAAATAATACTATCCCATTTGATTCAATGTCTTGGATTTATTGCAAGCTTACAATTTCAATAAAACATGGGTGTGATCTCTTCAAGCTTCCCCTCCAGTTCTCAGTGCAAGAACGCTCCCTCCTCCTTTCTTCCTTCATTTGCAGACAGGAAACCCAGCAGGCACAGATTTTAAGTTTTGGGTTTTAACCCTTTTATCACATGACCAGGCAACTCAGCCAATGGGAGAGCTCGGCTCAGATTTCAGCCTAGGAGGAGAGAGGGGAATACAGAGGGAGGAAGAGAAAAAGACAACCACTAATCTGTGCCCATGGGGTGGACAGCATATACTCTGCCGGTAGTGACAGAACTTCTCCACACTCTCTCCCAGCATGGATAATCTGTCTGCTGTTTTTGGATCATTTGGATGGAATATTTTCAGGTGAAAGGGCTTCCTGCCAGTGGGAAAAATTCAAAAGTGTGTCCTTGGACAGAGTGAGTTAAAAAGGAGTTGGAGGGAGGACAGCGACAAATTTTCCCCTCATCTTTGCCTCCGCAGGCATTTCTTCTGTGGAAGAATGGGGGCAGGAGCTCTGACCATCTGTGTGAGTAAAAGCTATAAAGCCAGAGTTGGTTTAAAGACTTCCCATTCAACCTGTGATTAAGGGCTAAAGAATGCAAAACAGGACTGTGTTGTTCGGACCAAAGTTTCCCACTTGTGATGGTACGGGTGTTATTATGTTGTGGTAGAAACTGGATGGTTTATAAAATGTCAAGGAGGGACAAGTCTCTTCTCATTATCGTATAATTAGTGTACCCTTCCTGCATTAAAGTGTCTTTTTTTTTTTCAACACATACTTGACCTCTGGATTTAAGAAGAACATTTTTCCTCTGTGTGAACAGAAAGCAATTCTCCGGCTGGCAAGTACCTTATACTTTTAACTGCCACATCATTGTACAACTCAGTAACATACTGTGAGCTTCACGTCTCAGCCGTATATGCCACTTTTTCCAAGCAATGATCCAAAACCATAATGAGGTAATTTTCCACAAATATTAAAAATGTACTGTTAGAAAAATTAAACTACTTTGTTGATTTAATTTTTAGACATGTTTCAAAATCCATGTCAACAGAAGGACAGCTTGTGTGAGATGGACAGCTGTTGCTTCTGGTGCCTGTGGTGCCTTTGCCACCAGTTGCTTTATTGGCCACCCACGGAGTGAGAGAGAGAGGAAGAGGGAAAGAGAGAGGCAGGCAAGGGGGTGGGGGGTTGAGGGTTGAGAAAAAAGGGCACATGCTTGGGCTTGCTATCACCCTCATGGAGAAGTTGAAGATGTGGTTTAAAAACACAAAACACATTTGCTCACCAACTTCAGCTGTTCAAAATGGTCCAGAGCATGCCAACCTAACACTAACCAACAAAAATACCAACCATGGAGAGAGAGGAGTCATTTGTTCAGTTGTTCTCTCTCAACAGTCCCTTGACAATAGTTTTTTTTCCCCACTGTCAGAAGCCGTAGTGTGAACTTTTTAAGGATGGGGGGAGGGTGCAGGTATTAGGCTAATCACAGCAGACTATCTCGGTAAACAATGAATCCGAAAGGATATTGCCAGTATGTGTTTCCCTTGATTCTTGTCTGCTTTGGCTCATCCAGGCTCTAGTCTGTGTTGGCAGTCATTTCAATGTGAAAAGAACAGCTAGAGTAAACTTTAGATTTTTACATTACATGTGTCCAGCACTGCACTTAATTTAGGTATGGAAGTGGGAAACATACATTGCATATTGTCCAAAACTTGTTTAGTTTCAACTGCAATGTGCAAACTTTCAGATACGTTTTGCATTAACGTCTTGATCACGAGATCTGTCATGCAAAATAACACTGTTGATATTTACTTATATTATTTTGGATTTTCTCTTAGCCTTGATGTCAACTCCCTTACGCACATCAGTGTCTGTTGTCTGTTTTAGTGTAGTGCTCAATACTCAATACACATCCCTTCCTGATGTGTGTGCGTATGCATACAAAGCAAAGACAGATTTAGGAGACATCTGTTCAGCAAGGCCTATCACAGCCCAAGCTCAGACCAGCTTAACTCTTTAACACCTGCAGCAGTCATATTACTATCAGAGCCCCTCTCAGGTCAAGTTCACTCATTGCAACTTAAACTGTGCTGTGACCCATTCAAATTCTAACCAATAAAGAACTGTTATGTGTGCACAATTTATAGAAAAACATATGATCAGTCAACCCAAAGGAAAATACCAACATATGGAAACATAGTTAACAGTAAATCATAATAAAATATATTATCAATGTTGATCACATGACTTTGGATTTTAGGATAATTTCTCCTTGACAATGCACGCAAAATAATATGAATAATATGACTCTTCTTCTTTTTTTAAATTACACCCATCTGAACCTTTTATTTACTCTGACTGCTGTAACAGTCTGATTATACCTGAGGACCTCGCCAGTGTGTTTTATTAAAATACATCAGTGCTGTTTAGTCCCATCGAGTGCTACTTCTCCTCAGGCGGCCATTAAGATATGAAGAAGTCACAATCAACATTCAAGTGTGCTTAATTACATTTCACCCTCACCAGGAAAGTGCAAATGGCATATTTTGTGCACCTGTAAGAGAGAAGTAGATGACTGAGCACCATTAACATGATTCTCCTTGCCTGTACAAGCCTCTCAGATGCTCACTTGGGGGTGGACGCATGCTGTATTAGAGCATCTGCCACAGTAAAGACTTGGTCTCCTTAGCCATCTTAGCACCATCTGTGAGGTGGGTTTTTAATTAGCTGAGCCGCATGTGGCACATGCTTGTACCCATTCTGTCAAAACAAATGGCCACATGGGAAATAAAAGTACAAAATAAAGATTACTTCTTCTTCAGCACCCACCTCTACCATCTTTGCACACTGAACCACATCACTTGGTACCTCATTGTGACCAGATCATAGTCAGGCCTCTCATTTCACAGTTTGGGTCAATTCATTCTTTTGAAGTGGTAAACTCTGGAATGACAAGATGTCACATGATGCAGTCGTAGCTATGGCTACAGGACGAAAACTTGCTCTGAGCCTGTGCTGCACTAATATAAAGGAAGTCTTTTCTTCCTGAACCCAGTGTCTGGGTGCTTCAGGTTTTTGCACCTTCTATCTTGCTGTTGGCAGTAACAGAACAAAGACAGATATGCCTCATGCTGTAGGTAAATGTCAAGTTGGTAATATTTTTGTTTAAATTTGCTTTACTTAATGGGCATATGCTACCTGTAGGAGAAGTGTTTGTATTTACATTCAGTCAAAAAGTGTTTTGTACAGTGTGTGTAGCTACTGAACAAGAGAGGGACAACATGTGGTACTGTTTGCCCTGTTAATAGTTATCAGATAAGATATACCTAACAGCTGTGTTATGTGAATTAACATATTAATTTGTGTTTAGACTGGGCTCAGTTTGCCATCAATATTAGAGGCACATTTATGTATCTTCTGTATTTAAATTAACATTTTGAGAGAGGTATACAAACCCAGTATACCTATTTTCTTGTACTTAAAACTGAACTCATGTAGATTTATGAGGGAAAATTAAGAGGGAAATATTGTACATTTAACTGTAGCACAAGTGGTCCATTTTCTAGTTTAATTGTAGCAAAGTTGCATCTAACAATTTTTACAACTTGTTCAGCCGCTCGCTCAAAACTGCTAAAATGCTCCTTACGATGACCAGTGTTCAGAAAATATTCAGCCATCTGAAACAAATCAGTTAGAAATATTTTCATTATCAAATAATCATTACATAAAATATTTAAAATGGCAACCATTTGATCCTTCGCTTTCTATCCAACTGTCAACACACACACACACACACACCTCTAATATGTTTTCCTTGCCAAACATTCAACAGCATCGCAGTGACTGACCATCATCTCCCTTTTATGTGTTTATTTTCCTGCGTGCGTGTCTATTTGTGCAAGGTGTGCTCTCTAGCAGTGCCTTTAATCAAAGGTGTTGCATGGTAACCTGATATCTGTTGTAGCAACATATACATGGCCAGGCCTTTCTTTTATTTCCATCTCTCAGCACACGCTGTCCCCTAAGTGAGTGACAGTGGGACTGTAGAGTTTTGCATGCATGGACTGCATAGAAGCACTCTAGTCAGCACCCCTTCCTTACTGTAAACACCTTTTAGCCTATGGAGCTGAGCCAGCCTTCGTCCTGCAGGACAAGTGTTGCAGTGGTATCTAACTTGATTCTATCTACAATACTGCCCTCTGTGCTCATTGTATCAGTTGCTAACTGCTGCTGTATTTTTTTTCTTCCTGCAGCACAACAAGACAGCTGTGCAAGTTAAAGAAGACATGAAAAAGATGGTCCAGATACCCACATTCAGACCCAGGGTAGTGGTAGAAAAGCACACAAAGCAGTTTGGAGCATCCTTGTTGGAGTTGCAAGAGAAGGGCCTGGTGGAGAACGGTGTGCCTCTTGTGGTACAGAGGATGGTGGAGCATCTCCGCAAGCATGGTGAGAAAAACATCTCAGAGCATCACTTTTTCCTGCATAGACTTTCATAAGTAGTATTAAAGGACCTTAGCATTGGTTTGGATTTGCAAGCAATCTACACTTCAACTTCATTCCCTGCCAACAATAATGTAGTTTATACTTTTCAAGATTCTGTTCATTGACTTTGTGAACAGAAGCCAATTAGTGACATAATATGTAACAAAATGCAGAATGAATTTTAGCTAGATTAAAAGGAATGCAATGAAATAGTTTGAAGTGTCAGAAGAATCACTGATTTGACCCATTTAACATTTTCTGTAGTTTTTCAATGTGATCACTAGATGTCAGCACCAGAAAGTTAGACTCATTCCTTGTAGCTGCTGAACATGTAGGCTGTTTTCAGTGTTGTTAGATCAATGCTATTATTTTATACTTCAGAGGCTAGGACTCATGGTCAGCTGATCTCAGGCTGTCTCTGTTTTTATGTGTCACTGTACAAATTCATGTTACGTGTTGAACTCAATAATTTACAAATTATCCTCTAACAATTTGAGATGATCACTGATTGGAATAACAAACTACAATATGGTACACACAGAGTTTGGGTTATATTTTTGGACCTAAGCTCTAGTAACGTGACAAAGTAAGCAATTGTTTAGTTTTGTTCTTGTCGAGAGCCAGTTGAGGTGGTTTGGGCATAAGGATGCCACCGGGGCACCTCCCAAGGGAGGTGTTCCTGGCATGTCCAACTGGGGAGGAGACCATGGGGCAGGCCTCGGACCAGGTGGTGAGATTGTATCTCCACACTGGCCTGGGAGCGCCTTGTGATCCCCCAGTTAGAACTGGCCGATGTGGCCGGGGAAAAGGAAGTTTGGGGTCGTCTGCTGGAGCTGCTACCTCCGTGACCCGGCCCCGGATAAGCAGATGATGATGATGATGATGTTCCAGTCTAAATAATTCAATTAATTGTAGAAAAAATAAAAATGTTCACCACTGAAGCGGAATACCTGTTATGACAAGTCCTCCGTCCTCCATCTGGTGGCTCAGGTCTTGAAGAGACGCTATCTCAAAATCCTAGTTTTAAGACCATAATTCTTTTAGCCTAAATTAAACCTATTTGTTCTAATCTACAGGTTATCTCTGTAAAAAAATATGGTCAGTGTTTCTTGGAGTGTTTAGTGAGAAGCAACTGGACTTACTACGCAGTAAGACTGAGAACCTTCACAGACACATTGTCAGTGTTTAGTTTGTAATAAAGTGATAAATGCCAATATGAAAAAAATATTTAATTGACTTCTTTTTTATGTATTTATTAAACAACCGACCAGACAAAACCACAGAAGGGTCCAGTATTTACATTGTGGGAGCTGCAATGTTTTTCTTTGACAGTGGACTATAGCAGATTACACTAGGGGCTCATAATCTACACCTCGTTCAAGAAACAGTATCCATTTTGTTGAGAATATCCCCACTGAGAAATGATTTGATGACAATGACCTTTGACCTCTTTGTGAGGTCAGCGATACTTTTTAAATGAACGGACATTTTGAAAATGGAAAAATATATTTAGAAATAAATATATTTGGAAGCAGAATGAACGAACCCCCCCCCCCCCCCCCCCGAATAGATAACTTTTATTATGTTAACATCACAAATAGAAAGCCAAGTGAGAAACTACGTCATAAAAACATTTAAAGTTGCCGGTAAAATTAGTCTATCCAGCATCTAGTGGCAGACCTGGAAACCTTACAACAACAAAGAGGGAGAACTAGCTAAATTTGGACTCTTAAAAAAAAAGAAAAAAGATTAGCATCACTCTACAAGAGGTAAGGCTCTACAACTGTGTTTAATACATGTTGTAAGATTTAAATGAGTGTTTTAAAAAGCACGAACAACAAGCATGGACTATGTCAAACATGCTGAACGACAATAAACCTCATGGTGCATGTTGTATTGTAGTTTGTGTCACTTTCCGTCATTCAGACCTGTTTAAACTGGAGAAAGTCAATCGAGGTATCGACAAAAGTAAAAATGGTGTCTGTAAAAACATTAGCTTAAACAAGTAGCCTCAAATTAAAAATGTTCTCTCCATGAAACTGCAAGATAATTACATCACAGTGTGGTTAAAAATCACTATTTGGCACTGAATACTTAAAACTAAAATACTATGCAGATGTACTTTGACATTTTTTTACATCTGGCATTGATCACTTCCTCAGTCACCTTCATAAGCCAAATGTGAGGATTTGCTACTTTTCTTTTTCACTGATGATAGTAATTTTTGGACAAATTTTTAACACAGACCAAATAATTAATTGTAAAATGTTGAATGATAATGCTATGTTGTACCCATATAAGATATGACTTTGAAAGAAAGGCCTCTTGTTGACAAGTTAGTTACAAATACCAAAAGGACAAGCCAAAAGAAGAACCAATAAAACATTAGATTTAGACTGAAATAACTTTGACGCCTCCTTCATAAACAGGCAGAGCTCATTTAACTCATGTTAGATATCATATTGAAGAAACTCGCAATCTTTCAACATGAGTTAACTGTGCCTGAAAAGTGTTACTCTGACTTTCTTCCAGCCCTACATCAGGAAGGTCTGTTTAGGGTGAATGGGAACGTTCGGGCTGTGGAGAATTTGAGACAGCGTCTGGAAGGTGGTGAAGAAGTGGACCTTCTCATCGAATCTGATCTATGTACGGTGGCCAGTTTGCTTAAACGGTATCTCAGGGATCTACCAGATGGTCTGGTTGGATCACCTGTACAGCAGGCACTAATACAGCACTACCAGGGTAAGAGAAAGTTTCTGTTTCTTAGAACAGTGTTGCTACCTGAAGTGTTTGTTTGGCTTCTGCAATTTTTGTCCCAGTGCAAAAAAACAAAAACAAACACAGATTTTAGATTTTTACAATCACTAGATGCTTTCTATTCTGCACAATTTTCCAAATCCACAATATGATATTTATATCCTTATGCATAGTGAAAATCTGGGTCATGATGCTGATCAGATGATAAACAAAGCTATCTTTAGGTGATGAAATGTACTGTTATCACTGCAGCCATCTGCTCTAGGGACTACATATAAAGACACTGTTGAGTGAAGTGTTTGAGTGACAGAAAGTGAAAGAATATGGACCACATATTTTTGGGAATAATCTTGCAGGTCAATAAAGATTCTTCAAAGTCAGCCTATTTTTAAGGTCCTACATCGGAAATAGAAAACAATTTCTTGGTAGAGGGCCTGGGTATGCTTGGGTTATATTAAAACAGTTGACATGAATTATGAACTGGAAAACCATATTACCATTAAATAGAAGAAATGTAGAAGTCAGTTCAAATGTTTCAAAGTCCAGATTCTCAGGCACACAACATAAAAATATCATCAGTATTTTTTCTCTTCTCCATGGTCAAGTTACGGCAGATTAGAGCAGTGACCAAGGAAAAGTGCTAATACTGCACAATAACAGAATCTGTTACTCAGTTTGAGGAAAAATATTCCACCCATTGTCTATATCTGTCAGATGGAGAAAACTAAATAGTGTTCAATTTGTGTTGTATGCAGAGCAGTAGCAAATTGTGTTGCCTGGAGAATGGCAAGTATCAGCTGAAGCCACTGTTGTAAAAACAGGTTAGACAAGCCCTAAACGATAATCAGAAACATTAATGTTCTCAAAGCAATTAAGAGTCAGGTACAGTCAATATTTAGCTTTGGAGGACAAAGTGTACTGACCGGTCCTCTGATTGTCAGGGTTTCTGGTGCCTTATCTTTTGATGTGTGGACTCTTTACATTTATGCCATATATTTCCATGAAATGTAAATGTACTGTTTAATGTACTGACCTATGAGCACTTTAGAAACTCTGGCACACACACGTACATACATACTCAATCTAAACTTGACTCTGGGGAAACAATGCATGTGCATATAAGCTTTTCTCTCCCCCTCTATACACGCAGAAAGACGCACATACATACCTACATACGTGCGCACACACACAAGTAGACTCACACAGTCACAATGTTTGTGTGATTCAGTCATTCAGGATCAGTGGCCATATCCGTTTATCCAACTCTGACCCAATTATGTATCCCAAGTAATAGCATCAACATATTTTAGGCTCTTTGCTCTAATGCTCATGTATTACTAGTCACCACAACTCAAGATTAGTTTTTACAGCCAGCAGACAGGTGGAGTGATCAGTAATTCAGTAAATATCTATTTATGTGGAGCAGCACGGTGGCATAGTGGTTAGTGCTGTCACCCCACAATCAGAAGTTCTGTGCAGAGTTTGCATGTTCTCCTGTGTCTGTGTGGGTTTCTTCCCTCTGTCCAAAGACATGATTGTCTACAATAGGTTAACTGGTGACTAAATTGTCCATAGGTCTGAGTGTGAGAGTGAGTGGTTGTTAGTCTCTGTCCGTCTCTGTGTGTTGGCATTGTGATGGACTGGTGAACCTGTCCAGGGTGTACCCCACCCTCACTCGGAACATTGGCTGGGATTTGCTTCAGCACCCCCTGTGACCTGGAAACGGAAAAGTGGTAGAAGATGGTTGGATTGATGCATCTATATATGTGTTGCACATTGTGAACAGCAATAAAAAAAAAACCAAACAGTTAGTTATGTCACCAATTACTGGTCTTTTGTTTGAGTTTGGTTAGAGTTAAGCATATTCCTAACATTTGTGCAGAAGATGGATTGTCAGATGTTTCAAATTTCCTAAATACCATCCTTTGACCTGTTTTGACACACTGTTGTCTATCTGTAGATTGTGGTGATGATGGCTCTTGGTCAGATATCAGACACCTGCTTCAACAACTTCCAGATGTCCACTACAGCCTCCTGCGCTACCTATGCCACTTTCTCACACTTGTGGAGTGCAACCACAAGGACAACCGCATGACTGCCCTCAACCTTGCTACTGTGTTTGGACCCAGTGTCTTCCAGTGAGTTTAAGCTTTTTCTGAGAGTTTATTAGTCCAGTATTCAAAATTACTTCCAGTGGACCAGGCTCTCTTTTCTTGTACTATACAGTAATGTCCAAAAAGCTTCAGCTTCTTGAATATGTAATTAATTAGAAGAATGTATCTGCCAATAAACCATGTACCAGTAAAGCAGGTGTATTTTTGAAGGGAAAGAGTAGTAAAAGGATGAACAGCTGATGATGTGAGCTGCCATTATTTTTGAGAGCGGCCTTTGTGCAGATCTGTATAACCAAGAAAGAAACGTAGTACTGAGTTTATGGGTTTACGACTTGCGAATTTGAAGCTTTAATGCCTTTCAATCTGTATTAATATATTTTTGGCCGCCTGGAATTGCAAACATAATTTTGCCACCTTTTAAAGCAAGCTGATGAACTCTAGTTCAACATTCTCTTATCCTTCCTATCACTCTACCACATCTGTAGTTTTACTGAATCACACAATCAACTTTAGTCTCTTCATATCCTCGAACAACATTTATTATTGAAAGTTTTGTAGGTTTGATATCTCTACTTCTACACACTATATCTAGTCTTTAAATAAAAAAACAAACCACCTTAGCTTAGTCTGTAAAAATAGTCAGACAGACAGGCAACATGATAATGGATATTGAGAGATTTTTTCACTCTCCATCTATTTCTGTTTAGTGAGTCAGATGTTCAACATTGGTTTCATATGCCTGAGACGATGTATCGATAGAATGGTTCTTCTCTTATAATATGCAGGGCTTAATGGTCAAGATAGCAAGTATTGGTGAAACAATAAGATATATTAATCACAAAGAATAGCTAAGTACATACTTAAAATGTAAGTGAATCCAAAATAATTGACATAAAAGTTAATGAACATACTTAGGCCATGACAGAGGCAAATATTGTCTCTGTCAATATGTTTATCCAGCAGATGGTGCTGCAGCTGATTTAACAGAGCATTAATCAAAACAGCCCTCTATATATTTTGCTTCATGGATTATTTATTTTTATTGATGGAAGCTCACCGTCTAAGGACACTAATCTATTGTACACTATTGAAGTAAATGTCAAATGGCATTATGAAAACAGGTTGACAGTAATAGGTGTTCAAATGATGCAGTCATTGACTTCATATGCCTCCCTGCAGCTGTAGAGCTAAGTACTGTTGTTGTCACTAGTCTTTTTATAATATTCTTACAGGGTAGTGTGTTACATTTCATACACCCACAGCTCCTGGCATACAGATGTACTGTTCCCCAGACTGATGACTGGTGGGCATCTCCAGTAATAAAGCTGGTTGTTCAAGCTTGGAAACCCTGCATAGAAAATAGATCAAGTTGCACTGGCAAAAATACAGATGGAGAAACTGTTATGGATACTGTTTGATATGTACAAACTGTACTATTTCTACATGTATACTCTTTGTGTGTGTGTTTGTGTGTGTGTGGGTTAATGTTATATAATTAGTCTTCCAGTTAGACCTACAGCCAAATGTATATGTCGCACAGCTGATCTGTAACAACTCAGTAGCAACACAAGCTTTACAGAGCTTGTGTTGAATGTGTTGAGTGTAATGCTGTTGAACCAAAATCTGTGCAACATCTATGCAAAAGCATGTTTTTACTCAAAGCTGCAGAGCAAAAAAGCAAAAAGTATTTTTAAAAGTAAAATGAAAAACACAATTCTTTACTCAATTTAAAAACAAATGAAATCCCCTTTTTTTTTATCTCAATTGTCCAGTGTGGCTCCTGGTTTCGAAGCAATGAAAGACCAAAACATCTGCAACAAGCTCATGGTCAAGATCATCCAGAACTACACAAATATATTTGAGATGGACAAGGCAAACAACGGCTACACAGAGGAAGCATCAACCCTTATCGTTGTCAAGGTGTTGTATACTGGAACTTGTGTACTTGGAACAGCAGGTGCTGGTGTTTATATGCAAGAGATATATGTTGGTAGTGCAGCTGGTACGACAACTAACAAACAAATTGTTGCCTATGCACTTAAGGAAGTGTGAATTTCTTCTCCCTGCCCTGTAACCTCACCTTCTGCCCATCCACTTAGACGATTGGTGGTTTATAAATAAATGCAAATGATGTCAAGCTAATATTGATTCAAGTATTGATACTATATCACAGCCTCACAGGAAGGACTCCCCAACAGGTGGCTGCTTTCAGTCTCCAGTTGTTGATTTATGTTTTCTGCTTCAATTGCTGATGTCTTTATTGGTTTGTCTGGTCTTCAGGTTTTCTTTAATTTCTGTTTACTCTGATGAAGTAAGCAACAACATAATTTTGTACCTAGTTTGATGATTGATTCTAGTTAAATTTATTAAAGTTAAATTTTGTTAATTTATTTGAAATCTACTTAATTTTACTTAATTTAAGTTAAGAACAGTGGCAGGAAAACTTTTGCATCACAACCAGAATGTGAATTTCTGCTTTTGGAAAGACATCTTTAAACACAGCAACAGCAGAACTTCACCACAGTTGGTGATTAATGACTGTTATTTGGGTGAAACATGGCATGAGCCACCTGTGGCTACAGTGGAGTGACGAGGCAATGATCAAGGTATTTAGCTCCCTGCGGGCTTGACTGCTCACCTGTGATGGGGTACCTCTCCTTTCAAACATAGTTTGCATATGACTCCATGCTTAGTATGCAAAAAACACTGCTGATGATGTTAATGATTTTAGAAATTAAATTATTACATGCAACCCAAAGTCCAAAGGTCCAGATGTCTTTCAGCACTAAAATTCATTCAGGAATTCAGGATATAGTGTAATTTTCCAAAAAACATTTCCAGTCAGAAATATCAGTGCTGTGTTATGATGACATGTGATCCTACTGACCCATGGGATACCCCCCAGTCAGATAATATCTTACAGACAAACATACACACGTACACAAAAGCACCAGGACATACGTATTCACACTGTGAAGGCTTCTTTCCTCTTGACCTCTTAATGCCTTTGAACACAACGCATATGATCCCTGGTGTTGCCTTTACCTCCAGCAATTAAAGCCTGACAAGCAGAATGTGTATGTGAATGTGTTTATGAGGCTACTATTCAACAAATAGAACAAAGATTCCAACCCTCATACTGTACATTGTACATTACTGCACATTAAGATGTGGGTTAGGCATGCAGATAGTCACAATCTTTGTAATCTTTCTCATCCTAGGAGGCGCATGTGACAGATACAGGCACAGAGCCATCGCCCAGCCACTTCAATGAAAAGACATTGACACCAGTTCCCATGACAAAAGTACGTGCTGGGCTTTTCATACCTGCATGTGTGAATTTTTGTTTTTGCTTTTCAGTGTACATGTTATTGAAGCTTTTGTTTGAGTCTGTCTACTGTGAAATGCAGCACTATCGTTTATACGTGACATTCCCAGGTCAAATTTGCTTGAACCTTTGAAATTCCCTTACATAGGCCTTTTTAACACCAGCCATGTGATGTGTGTGATGTGATTAACATAACATGGGGATGTTTTGGAAAAGATCTTTTCCAACCAAAGTCATTTCTATGTGTGCCTGTGTGATTTTTTGTGTCTTTTAAGATGCTCTGAATGTTAGCTGACTTGTCTATGCTGCCTGGAATGGTATTTGAGGCCATTCAGTATGAATAGATGATGATCTTTAAACAGTTTAAACAGTATGTGACAATCTTAACAGATAGCTTATCACTGTTTAAAAAGATGTTTTAAAATAGCAGAGTTACATTTTGCTTCGACTTCATCAATGAACAAAAGAAATCTTTAGCACTGAACATTTTTAGTTTTATACATAATACATAGAAATTATATAACATGTCATGTATGACAACATGCAGTGATTTAATAGTATTATTTTTGTAGCGCTACGAAATAACTCTCACTTGTCCTGGTTGAGTAAAGTGTTCATTGCTGTCTCAATGAATGATGAGTTATACTACATAAAACTCTTATATGTTTTAATTCTCTCTTTTTTTCCCTGTTCATTTTCAAAGCTTGGACAAAGTGAACTGCCACTCACTGCAGAACATCTAAGTGAATCCTGTTTAAACACCTCAAAAGCAAGACCACAGAAAAATAAGGTACAGAAGATACTAAATGTTTGTTACTGTCCTGTGATTATTTTTTGTGATTTAAGGGGTTAGCCTGATGGTTTACCACAGTCTTTTCTCACCCTCTCCAATAAATACTTCCTGCTGTCTTATCTGCTGTATTGGCCTGACGCTGATTAGCCTGAGGTCATCGCTGCTCAGTCACATGATGTGATTTGATAAAGGCAGGCTGCTGCAGGAAACAACAACTTGCTTATTTGCAGTGAGGCACAAACATTGGCCATGGTATGCTTCTCCAGTTCTATTGTGTTATAATAACAGATGAGTCATGTCACAAAAACAGCATTTGGCTATAGATTTGAGTGGAAGTAAAGCGCTGACATTTCCTGTATCTCTGCAAATCAATCTCTGCATTATTGTATTTTAAATCAAAGAGGCCAATGAGAATGCTTGTTTTATGAATTAAATTTTCTAAAGTTTTATCCTCTGCTCATATGAGCTGACCTCTTAATATTAAATTAGCATTGCTACATTTGAGAAAATAATGACTTGAGTTTGACGGTAGCCAAGGCAGTCTGATGTAGTCTTTCTGTGGTTGTTGTGAATGCAGTTTTGAACAGAGGTGTGACGCCATAAATGTGGTTTACATATCAAGACCAGTGCCGCTGTAGAGATAAAAGAAGTGCTGACTGCAAGATAAGCTTTTGGGAAGTAGAAACATCTGCTGATGTGAGGAAAAATTCAGTAGCCAGGGGAAAATCTTTTGTTTTTGGAAGAGCTGATATGTTGCTTAAGATGGTTTTTAAATGCAATTTTTAGCCAAGATACCCCTCTGTTCTCAATATGCATTTGGGTACAGGGCAAAGGAGTTGGCCAAACACACCAGTACATGTGGTGACAGCCTTTGAAGTTTTATCGAAAATAACAGGGGAAACTGTATAAAACTGTGAAAACAATATATTTATTTACTGTGATTACAAAAGAGAAAAGAGCTTCCATGACCCAGAGTTGGCACAAATCTGTTTCAAAATTTTTTTTTACTGGAATAAGGAAAACATTTAGTCATGAAAAATAAGAGAACTACAGCATTAAACACACACATAATTCAACAGTAAGCATTACTTAGAGTGTTGCATTAGCAGAGCATTAGCTTCTCCTTGTTAGTAACCAATCATGCGAAACCATCTGTATCTACACTTTTCACTCATTTATCGCTCCCTGTTAAATTATCACTAAATTGTTTATTCAAGTAAAGTTGCAGGCACTTAGTCATTCATCTTCCTTCTGGATGAAAGCAAAGGCATTTGTTAATTGCAAATATACCAATATTTGTTAGACAGCACCTGTCATAGAGCTGTGCTGTTGGAGTTTGCAATAGCAATGCATTGTTCAACTGGAACAGCTTTTGGCAGACCAATAGCCATCAGCACTGAAATAATATGACAATATCAATACTAACATTAAGGAACCCTTGAAACATCAAACACACAATCCAGCTACAGTCTCTGCAGACTCCTGCAAGCCTCCTGCTTCTTATGAAAACAAATAAGGCATTCACCATTAGCTTGACCTTCTTAATGATTTATCAACCTGATTAAGCACTATAAATATTAACTTTTACAGCTGCATTTCCCAAACACTCCAGTATGACCTCATCCATAAAAACCTTCAAGGTCAAGCCAACACAAATATGACTCTAATGCTCACTACTGCTCAAGAAAAATGCAGTGAATGTAATTTTTTTTTTTTTTTTTAAATTGGTCACCACTCACACGTTTAGTCACTGAAGTGTTGTAAAATCATTTGTATGGTATGTTTGTGCCTCATTTTGGGGCTAATTGTGAAAGAAAAACATACAAACTGTACAAACATACCCAGAAACCTAGCCCTAGATGTTTGTTGTATCTGTTTGTTTTTACAATACGCCTATCATTAAAAACGATTATTGTTTGATCAAGGGGGAAGTTGATGAGGTATTTCAATATATGAGCTTTGGACCACAAAAGGTATAAAGCACACATATAATATATATAATGTATATATATACATAAACACACACAAAACTTACAACAAATTATTTGTGAATGAAAATCGAAACTCTAACCTGGATTTCTTTTCAACAGCAGACAAACTCCCCATAACTACCATATAAATGTACAGTTCTGGTAAATGTCTGCTCCATTGTCAAAACACCTATCTCTCTAGATTTGGGAAAGATTACTCTTTCTCCATGATGGCTGTATGATAAAAACAGCCCATTGACGTCCTGAACAAAGATCCTGAAATCCATATTATATTCGCCATTTTCATCTCTTCTCTCCTCTGTGATTTTCTGCAAATGACAAATTTAGCTAAATCAGTAACTTAGGCCTAAGGGGCCAGGTCTAGCCAAAGAAACTTGTGGAACTAAGAGATTCACCCATTAAGTGCACCAGTGATTATCTGTCTAAATGGAAGCAGCATCGATAGATTTTAGTTCAACCCATTAAGTTCAACCTCTAAATGTTCCACTGA
The DNA here is from genome assembly GCF_900963305.1 of Echeneis naucrates. Lineage (NCBI taxonomy): Eukaryota > Metazoa > Chordata > Actinopteri > Carangiformes > Echeneidae > Echeneis > Echeneis naucrates. The sequence goes on from NC_042511.1 coordinate 17,844,800, forward strand.
TAATTGGTGTGGTGCTAAAAGTAGGCCATTTTAATTCACCCAACGGGCTTTTATCTGGGGCCAGACCTCTTTCGGCATTGGATGTTTTTGACAATTATCAATACTTAAACTGCTCGAGTCAGACCAATCTGATACTGTGTTTACCACAGCCAGCCAGATATTTTGCTTCAGTGTACATGAGCAAGTGTTACTGAGAGAAAACTTCCTGACACATACTTTAACACTTTACTCAGGTTTCCTTGGCTGAAACTCAGGGAAAATGCAGAAGGTTACCTCTTACAATGTAGCTATAATTAGGTTAAGGTTCTTTTCCTACACTACTGTTGGTGGTTCATGCTCTTTATACCCTCTAAGGGTTAGCACGGTAAGACAAACATAACTCTAACTTAACAGTTTTATAAGCTAACCTCGCTTTTTCTCTCAACTCTTCTATGGCACTTTTATAGCTCTCTGCCTCTCTGGAGAAGATCTTCAAATTCATGCTTTACCGTAACCTGAGCAAGGGCTGAAACCTTCAATGTGTGCTTCTCTGTGTTTGCGGTTATGAGCGTGATTTAGCTGAAATGTTCCCCGTGTATCATTTCCCACCTGTGGTATCTCATGTTTCCTCTCACAAGACTCACTTATTGTCGTTGTCTCTCCTCTCTCTTTATAAAACAGGTGAGGAAAGGGAAGAGAGACAGCATCCCTGAAGTTGTCCCTCAACCCAACAGATCTTCTCGTTTACCCCATGCAAGGCCTCTTTCCATACCAATAGTTGTGCCGCTGGCCTCTGAGCTGAGGAACCCCAGTCCAGAGACAAGTGCCATACCTCTGGGTTGCCAAGACATTCCAGACTCGTTGCACCCCGGCCTACTTGATGTCAGCCCCGCTGGCAGTTTGGAAGCTCTCAGCAGGTCAGTGAGTGGTGAAATAAAATTTAGATATTCACAAGACTTTTACAGGTTTTGGATATCAATTTGCAGAAATAATGAAAAGATTAATCTTGTTTTCTAAGATAGCAGCAGATTATATATTCATAAACACATAAATACATAACATTCAACATGATATAATTTGCATTGCTGTCAACCATCAGCATTGTATTAATACTGTACATTATTATTCAGCTATATTTTATATTTTCATTATTATCATATTTTGTCAACCATAATTTATAAAGATTTTTTTTAATTCAGTCCTTCCACCATGATCTGAACATGTAGTCAGCTAGTCCTGTAGTTTTATCATTTTGTTTGGATCACAGTTTTATCTGTATAGTTCTGCTTATGATGCAAACATGCTTTCACTATTTCCAGTTCCAAATTGGGGTACAAGGAGGGATTCTGCCACTGGTAAATAGGTTATGATCACTGTTTGCATAGGTGATTTGCTAGCAGCCATGGGTAAGGGTGAAGACTCTTGAGTGTCAGTGATCAGGGTTTGCCTTGTGGCAAACTGCTTTTGGCATGCAAACAAACCTATTATGAGAAGCTGAAACAAGAACCCCTTGGTGTCAAGTGTCTTCAGGTCTGAAATAGCCATACTACAACTGTGTCTGTTGTTGGGGCCCTTTGCTGTTCTAACAGGGAGCTTTTTACAGTGATCACATCTGCACCAAAAATATATTATTTGAAAGGCATATTACAGTATTATTATGTATATATATACTGTATATAGTATTATATTGTATTATATTGCATATATTGTATTACTAAAGTCTAAATCAAATTCTTTCAGTGCAGTGGGGAAATTGCAGAAATTGCAGAAATTGCAGAAAATACAATGTAATTTACCATAGATGTCAATCTTATTCCATATGCAAAAACTACAAAATGTAATCTAGAGCAAGCAAAGCTGTGTCACACCTATGTCCTTTTTTTATAATGACATTAATCAGGGCTTCAAACCTTGTCAGCACCAGATCCGTTAACACATTGCATAAACGTTTAGTATGACACGCACACACAGCGGTTGCTCTCAGGCACACTTCTATACAGTAACACAAATATCATGTTTATTTGAAAAAATCATACAGCTACATGTATTTTATTTCAGGATATCTGAAATGTATATTTATGAGAAAGGCCAGTACAAATGAAAAAGTTAGCAGTTTTGAAGTTTTCTGTTTAAGAAAATCAACCTTGTTAACTGATCTTGAGCTTTTTATCCTTGTGTGTACTAAAATGTATTTAATTACCAGGATCAGTAATTTTCTCTCAATGGAACAGATGTTACTGTATACATGAAGTGACAAATTTACTTACATGCTGGTAAGAGCTGTCCTCACTATGTCATGATAGCAGTAAATCTCTTGACGAGTTTCCTCCTGTGATACTTAAAATCCTAGTTGCCAGGCCATGTATTGGGTGACCGGAAACCCTAGTAATATGTGTCATCAATCTGAACCCACTGGTATTTACTAATAGTCAGCTGGAACGGAATAAAATACTTACAAGTTAACATTTTACATGTAAGGCAGCTTTAGGTATTCACAAGAGTTTTGTAGATTGAACGCTGAATGATTTTCAAACATTCAAATACGAGGCTATTATATGGTGTTTGTTGAAAATAGTTTCAATGAGAAACGGTTTCAGTTTTAAGTGGCTGTGATTTTTACACATAAACCTGTAACAAATATATGCTGACTTTCTGTCAACAGAAATCTGGGTTTTCATATCTGCCACTGCTCTCGTGCCTACTTGTCAGCTTGCTCTCAATTTCCATAGGTATGTGTCAGTCAAATTTGTGTCTACGTAGTACAGTGTATCCAGCAGCACAGCACAATGGGCTACAACTACATTACACATTGACATTTACAAAATGCAGGAGCTGCTTTTGTGCTGCATCGCTGTCTTTTCTGCTTCAATTTGTGTTTTTTGTTCACATTAATTATTAATTTTAGAGGTTATGATATATGGAGTAAAGAATTTATGTATGTGTAGGCCTTCTTGGTGGTTCTAAATATATTTTCATTTATATGTTGAGCCATGTATTACATATAACATATTTTTATTTATTCCTGGGGGTAAACACTATTCAGAATCTCCATATTTACTCAACGAATCATTGTTCTCTGGGTTTCATGTCAGTTGCTTCACTTTCAGCTCTTTCAGCACGTGGGATCTTCTTTATTGTATAAACTACTAAGATCATTTTTATATGCCAAAGTGATCGCACCTGTAGCTAAAATATGACACCAGTCTGATTCGTCACATACTCCGCAGGAGCCAACGTAGCAGCATCATGTGAACAATTTCTTCTCAGCATTACGTTGTTGCACTTAGGGGATGCATGCTGAGTTTTGTGGGGAGTTGCCATGGTTCACTGAATCTTGTGATGTAACTATTGGATTTCTTAGAAGAGTATTGGAAATAGGTGGGGGTGAGGAACGTTGCAGTGTGGTGTGAGTGCAGGTTCCCCGTGGGTTTAACAGTATTGTTGGCCACCTGTCAGAAAGTCTCATCCATCAACCTGAAAGCCTGAGAGCACATATTTACAACGGGAATCTACTGCAGGAGCAGACTGGTTTTGTTTCAATTTTATGCCACAGATTTGTCTTTTTTCCAAACCATACAGAGGGTGGTGGCCTTTACTACGCTTTAATGTCAGGAAACATGAGCAAGCATTCAAGCCATAGAATATGTATAGATAGGAAGTCAAAGCCAAGCAGGTTCATGAAATGGATTTGGCAATCGCTCCAAGAGATTTCTTTTTCTTTATGGCTCCAACTCGCCAATAGTCAGGTGGTGCCTTGATCTTAAGACACCAAATTCAGTCAGATCCAATTGACTTTCAACTCAAAGACACTAAGTTTAACGATCAACTTCAGTGACTATCCTAACAGAAGGTTAAATGTTAAATGAGGTGTAATTCTTGTCAATTAACAATAATTTCATTGTTTTGCAGTGTAATTTTGCCATTGCTGTCATTAAGGTGTAGCCAAGGTCATGTTCAAAATAAAGCGACTTCCCAAAGAATTAAAGGTGAATATTTATCTATAAATTGTTACATACATCTACAAGTTTAGTTTAAAATCTAAAACATGATGGATTCTGCTTTAACACCTTTCCTAATGGAGTGAGCATATACCAAGCATAGGTCGTCAAATGCTTTAGATCCTGACCATCACACAGTTTCTGCTTCACAGTATTCTAAGAATGTCCCGCACTGGTCTAAAAACTGATGGTCTGGGAATCCTTGATGGACTGGATCCTAGAGATACTCAGTGATGCGATGCTTTGCCTCTTTGTTAATTAACAAAATGCAAAAAGTTCACCGTAGGGTTGAAGTATTTGGATTCTGCCATTGTTGTGGTCTTACTTAGCCAGCTTTTTCTCAAAATTAATCCCTCAATGCTACTAGCTAAGCAGTAAGTGTTTTGTTACGTGGTGTTGAGGGATTTTGGAAAAGGTACAGCAGGGCAGGGCGGAAGGAAAAAGAGCCTGCCAAAAATCAAGTGACCAGCATCCACTAAGCCACCTTTGTCTACCGATTTTTATAAATGAAGTGTGTCCAGATTGATCAACTTGTCACTGGTAGTTTTCCGTTGGCCCCAGAGGGATCAGGCCCTTTCCAAGTAGCCCTACAAAGCTTTTTGTTATCCCCTCAGTAAGGTAGTGGGTAAGCAGGATTTCCGCTTTTGCAATTCACGGCGTCTCTGACGGCACACATTATTTTAATACGCCTGCCAGACTGTGTAACACCAGCTAAGAATGTGGGCCTGGAGAAAAAAACATTCATCACAGAGACTAAAAGAATTTAGAAGTATTGCATATCTGCACTTCAAAGGCTGAAGGAACACATTTACATTTCCTGTGCATTGTGGCATTGAGATGGTTTTTCTACGTTTTGACTCCTTTCTGACATGAAACCTAAATCCTTTGTTTTCAATTAATTAAGGTGCTTTGTGAATAGCCAAAGTGGTTTCTTCTCAGATCCCTGTGGTTGCTTCTGTGTGTGAGTGTTGTTGTTACCTTGCAACTGTGCATTTCATGGTTTTTACCATATAATGTCAGGTAACTATGCCAATGTCCACCACAGTTTCTCACAACTCATTTTGGTGTTTGATGTCTTAATCCAAAAGTTAAAATAGTTCAGAATGACAATAAAAAAGTGCAACAAATGCTCACAATTCCCAGGGAATGAAGAAAAATGTTTAATCCTTTGGATACAGATGTATTTAAATGATCCACCAAGTATAAAAGTTGTTGCAGATTATTGTTTTGTCAATTGAATATTCAATCAACAAACTATTATTTCAATTTTCACGTAATCATGCCAATGAATGATATATAATAGAATAGAAATATAAAGACAATGCTTTGCTCCAGTCTGTTCTGAATGTCCAAATTGTGAACAATGATAGAGCTCAAAGGTAACACTGGTTTTTTGTTTGTGAAAATATTTCTTCCTTTCACATTCCTTTTAGATTAATTTAAAATGAAAGTATCTTATAGCTCATAAAGTTTAGACCACAGTCAGTAATTGTAGTAAACTTGTGTTTGGTTACTGTGCTTTTCTTCTTGTTTTGGTTCTTGAGTAGATAATATAGTATTCAGCTTTGCTGAGGCAAACAAGATGAGGTGATTATGAAATTTTTGCTTGCATGTGCCAGGATATGAAAATGTTAAGCAACCTCAACATTTAGGCCCAAACACTGAGTTCCTCTTATTGTTGCATAATTTCATCATGTGTCACTGGCATCCATCCAGTGGCAGTAGTCAGCCTATATTCTAGAGCAGCAGCTATTTCTCTGTTGGTTCATAATAATTACCAGAGACAAGTTGCACAAAGGCACTGATCTGTAGCACTGCATGGCTATTATTCTACAGACAAAAGACAGCCTTTTGCTCCTATTTTCAGCTCTATATACTGATGGGTGGGTGGGGTTGCGTGGGTGGTGGGTTGGGGATAATGTTTTTATGCCATAGTTAATAGCCACCTCCTGCAAGCTAATTAATTATATCCGTTTGTTTTCATTTTTCAGTTCCCAAGAAGAAGATCGTCCAATATCTCCTTTCTACATGAGGTAGGCTTCCTGTTTCTGTTGGAAAACTGGCAGAGCTGACTAAGAGTATGTTGTCTTTGGGGAATTGGCTGTGTGCTGGCTCACTGCATTATCATGGAAACAATAGACCCACCAGTCAGAGAGAAAGCAGGACAGTGAGCACATGCAACAGTTTGTTCACCACTGTTTGATTATTGTGGTGGAGGCAGCCACTTGGTGTAGTTTCAGATGCATGTCTGTAGAAATTATGTGATGGTTAAGATTACTTAACAATGTAGGAACAATGATATCTGTATTCAATAGTCAATCAATAGCTAATCAAGCAAAAATAGTACAGATGTTTAGTTTCAGCCTTTGCAATGTTGAACAAAACCACACATTTTATAAAGTCACACTTAGCTTATGAAATCTGTTAGCCAGTCAGCCAGACTGCAGTGTCTGCTGTCTGAACTTGATGTCAACTCAGAGCGGATATAGCTCCACAGTGGTGTCATCAAGACTTTATCACTTTTCATATTAAAAACTGAATACACACAAAACAGGGACCAAAGCAACAAGGAGTAGTTGTTGGAGTAACCTTGTTTCAGGTGCTTGGAGCTGACAGACTTTAAATATGCTAAATGATTTTCAACATCATGGCAAAAAATGTGACATCCATGCTTGGACAGTAGAACATATCAACATTTGAAATGGCTGATTAAATCTTGCTTTTTGGTAGCAACATTATCATGGGACATACAGGACATACAGATTTTTTTTTTTTCCTTTTTTGTAGCAAAAAACTTGGATAGAACCCCTCAAAAAGGGATTTTATTCAGATGCATAAACTATCAGTAGTGTACATGACCATAACTTCTTACACACATTTCTTAAATGAAGCACAACATATTTATAATTTTCCCTAAGTCCAAATCTGAATCAATGGGTCAATGAATCAAGTATCATTGTTAAATGAATATCTACAGGTTTTGAACTATTCTTAATTCAAAATAAGTAAATAAAATAGTCTCCTTAGGTTCAGCGAAAAGTGACACTCTCTGATACACATACACAAAATTTATTTAAAATTATTTAAAAAAAAATTAACAATAAAAATAAAAATTCTCACATATACCATACTGATTCTCTCAGTCTCCCCGACTGCTGAGGGCTACTTCAATTCTTGAAAAACTTTACATCCAGAGAATCTCAGGCTGCCACTTGAGAGCTTAACCTCAGTCTGGTTAAAATGGATTGCTTATGTTTGCTGACCGAAGACTCTAAAGGTCTTCGCAAATATCTGATTGTCGTGTAATACTGGATTACTTGAATAGATGTCATTGGGTGCAAAATGCAGGAGATTTAACTGTTATGGATAAGCATCTGTAGTATAAGCCTCTCAGTGGTTTCCTCTGCACTTTTTATGCCTTAAAGACGACTTGACTTTAAACACACACTCTATGAACAGAAACCTATTATTTTGTTCTTACTTTAATTTCCAAAGCACTTTTCTGTGTTAGTCTTTCCTGAATAAAGCATTTATGCTCAGCAGTCTTTAAGCCCCTGTAAAACAAAGACTTGCATGGCTGTCTTTTTAAACTCACAATCAGCAGGGGAAAAATATTACATATTACATTGTGTTGCCTATCACATCATTATAGAGATCACTTAGATATCAATAAGATATCTGCTGTCTCATCAGTAGTGCATTTTAGTAAATATATTTTGTTGTGTTCTTTACAAGAGTTCAATGATAAAGATGATACAATCCTCAAATATGTTTGTCAAATGTGAAGCTACAGCTACTCCATCAAGGTGTAGGCACCACTATACAACAGTTAATATAACAACATATGTTATTAAAGTCTTACAAAATCTGTGTTTAATTTTGTGGTGTTATGGTTATTTGTGTGCTGGGCTATAAATTGCTGTGACTCACTTGTATTTCTGTAGGTGGCCTGGCAAATCAAAAGCTAAACTGAGTTGGATTAAATTAGGATATTGTTACCTTTGAACATAACCTACCTATCTTTTTCCAATCTTGTTAAGCTACTCACATAAAGTTTTTATAACATGGGAGTGAAATTACATGAACACTATCCAACATTGCAAAATCACCAGCTTATCAGTGTGATGAGTGCGGCTCTGTTTACCTCAGTCATTTTCTGGTGGTGATGTTCTGGTTATGCTTCTGATTCACTGACTCATCCTTCTTCCCGTTTTACCTCTTTTGTCAATTAGCTTCTGACTCAGACACCATTACACACCAGGAAAGTATCCTGTCTCATACCAAAGAGGTTTCATGTTGTTACATTTTTAGTTGCATGTAAGTTGTGGTACCAAGTTTTTCTGAGCAGTGATTTCATTTCTTTGGTGGTTTACCAGACCGTCACTCTTCATCTGTGCAGGGCTAACAGGAACACTATTTGGGACAATGATGGCTGCAAGAGGATATTTAATGACCAAACGTTTTACACTTGACATTCAAAAGGGAGCTGGCTGTTTATTTCATCAGCAGCTTAAATGTGCAAAAAGCAGACATGTAAGGAGTTAGGGTTAGGGTTAGGGTTAGAGTAGCATGTGGGGCAGTCTGAGCATGAAAGCCATAGACAGATCTGGAAACCTGTACCATCTTTCAAGCTTTAGTTTATTCACTTCAGTTGATGAATGACTCTGATATTTACAGGCACTACATGCTGAGGTTAAGTCAACATTGGTAGGCCATTAGACTATTTCTTGTTGCTTTAACCTCTTCCATTTGGTTCTGAGTCTAATTTTAGAGCAAGCTAATATTATTACTTCTGAGCTAAGAGATCAGTATAGTCTACTGCCCATGAAGCACCTGTGAGCCCCATCTGACATAACCTTTACTCCACTTTTTGCCTCTTTACCTCCCAACTTTTAAAGTCACGAGCACAAAAACAAAGCACTAGATATTTACAGCTCTGTTTTTATGATTTGAGTTCTTTATACTTATTAAAATGGTTAGCCGGTTATCACACAGTGAAGTGCACTGAATGCGTCTGAATCATTATCTCTGCTTCGTGCTCTGATAATGTCAGTACATATCTCTGCCATTTTACACAATCTTACCACGGCCACCTTCACATTGTACCATCACTCCATTATTATCTCTTACTGTATCAGGGCACTGTACTGTGCCTCTGCCAAGCTCTATTATAAATGTCAACACCTCTGTTTAGGAGGATTTTCTGAGGTCACCCCTATGAACATGTTGATGTAGCTGTACTCCAGGAATGCCTTATATATATATATATATATAAAAGAAAACTGTATCTAACAGCAGGACAGTTTGAGTTAAAATTAAAAAACCTATTCATCTGCCAAGTAAACCAAACTGTTTAGTTAACATTTACCTCTTGCCAGCTGATTCTTTGTGTAATAACAATCCACTAATCACTAACTATATCTAGATATTGATAAGGCGTAAGATGCACTCTCTACATTTAGTGTAATAGATAATCCTTTTTGTTGTTTTCTGAGCTTCTGAACTGCATCTGCTCTGAACACTGCTGAGAGTACCACCCACTTTTTCTCACTAGATGCTTGATCACCTAGGGCTGGAACCAGAGCCTTGGACATTTTTAGCATTGCTAGATTTACCTCAACTTCCCTTCTTGTTTTTCTTTCAGTAATCACCTCACCCCTATCCACTGCGGACCAGATGTTGTGAAGTAAGGGGACTTACTTTGCAGACTTAGAATCATATCTTTTATTAGTCTTGAAATTGGTCAATTTAACCTTTATATCTGGATAATGTGTCTTTTTATCCTCATATGAAAGTGTTCTTGGAGATGTTCTTATCTTCTTCTGACATAATTTTCCACTTCTTATAGTATTCTGGACAAGACAATACGTTCAGCTGTGGAGCAGCACCTCTTTGATCTAAACCTCTGTAGGGATCAAAGTTCAGAGAACTGTGAACTGGCCCCACATCCGCCATCTCCAAAGCTGAAACCAACTGCACGACAGCGACGTCGACACCACAGAGAGCAGCAGGCAAAGGACCTGCGATACCAAGAAAGAAACAGGTATTATAGGTCTAGAATTGTCATGAATTTGACAGTTGACGGCACCACTATAAAATCAAAGTCCATTTGTCTGCATCTGATCTGTGATTGTGTCTTTTAAGTCTTAAATTCTTACAAAGTGAAAAACAATGTATAGGTATTTTCTGTGTTTGTAGTAAGTTCAATGTTAAAGTAACAATAAGCTATATATTCTATATATCATATATGTATATATATATATATATATATATATATATATATATGTATATATACATATAATTTAGCTCCTTTTCACACTCTCACATTCTCACATGATAAATAAAATGATTAAAGAGAAACTCTATGTAGGATGCTTATCTTAGTGTGTTGACAGGTCCTGGGGCGTCATCTCTGATGCTAATGCATGTAGTGAGCCACAAGTATCTGGGTGAACTTTCAGAGGCCCAGTTGCATTATGGGTAGCTAGGTCGGTACGTAGGTATTATGGGTATGTTTTGCCAGATTGTTACTCTTCATCTGTGCAGCAGGAACATTATTTGGGACAATGATGGCTGCCAGAAGATACTTAATGACCATGTTGAACGTTTTACACTTGACACGCAACAGGAAGTCAGCTATTAATTTCATCAGCAGCTGAAATGTGCAAAAAGCAAACATTGTAAGGAAGCAGATTAGACATTACAGACAAATAAAGGTTGTTGGGATATTTCAAGAGATAATGAAACACCAGGTTTTGGCAAGAGAATACAATGTATGTAATAAAAAAGACTGCATCTTGCATGAAATGATTGCATGAAACTAACAAAATTAGCATTGTTAAGTATATTGGTGGTTGTGTGTCGCTCCACCCAGTAGACTTGCTTACAAAGAAAAAGTCAGCCCAGGTACCAGGTACCAGATGTGTTTAGTGACTCAACATAGGCAATAACAGGAGACAATATCTTCCAGATTTCCCCTGTAGTCTGGTAAAGCACAATGACCTTAATAAAGTCTTAGCTCTTTGTAATGCTCCCACTTCCAGTTGGTGTTTTGGTAACAGTAAACATTCATACAATTTATTTCTGGATAGCAAGTTCCTCCGCTGAGACACTGTACAGTCATAACAACTGGAGTCATCACAGTAAGAAGCTAATCCTTGTTGATGGAGACCGACTGGTGTCTGAGAGATCAGTGACTGGATTAGAGCAGTAAATTAGCCCAAAATCATCAGAAAATGTCAATAAGAGTGTGGACAGTAAATAGAATTAGCACAAAATCTAAACAGCACATTTGTTGACGTAGAAGGTATAAGTAAATGCGGTGTAAGGATGACCTTGGCATTTAGTTTCCTGAAGGTTTTCACACACAGCAAAGCGGCCAGCACAAAGAGTGTGGTGGAGATGTCTCATTGCCTCACCCTTTTTCTTTTCTGAATAACAGAACTGCGTATGTCAGGGCAAACACCAACAAGGAAAACATCCCGTTGAGCAGTGGACAGAGCGCGGGCAGCTCAGGCAGCGTGGGGGAGGACTCGGGTAGCAGCAGCAGCAGCATGGACTCACAAAGAGGCCAGAGTGATCACACTGAGCAAATCTCCAAACTCAGGGCAAAACACAGCCCTATGCTGGTGCAGCTCACTAACAATCAGGACACGCACTCAGTGAGTGATTGCACATTTTCCCAACTTCTGCTTGTAATTTTATTTTGCTTTGTCACTATCTCTGTAGTTGTCTCCTGCTTTTCTCTGCGATTGTATTCTGTTTGGGTTGTTTTTTGTCACTTACTGCCCATCTTGGATGCAGGTAAAGCTGGTCATAACATTAAGAAACCTGCTTTTTAATCACGAAATTTTGAATATTTTAGATTGTGAATTTGAAAATTGCTGCCCAGTTTTGCATCCTAAGAAATAACTGTTTCCTGGGTTGTTGAACGGCATTGCCACATTTTCAGAGCTTCCCCTATTGTACATTTGCAATGTAGGGTTAGTAGTCTGTTGCAGTTCACAAAAATCACTAAATGGAAAGTTGGGAGATGACAGGAAGCTGTGCAGCTGCCTAATTGCTCCTTGCTGTCATCATCTTCCAGTGGGTTGTAATATGCAGCATGCCCCATTAATTGTTAGGGTCTTTTTCCAGAAGCAGTGTAGATTTTGTGTGCAAGTAAGTGCAGCTGCTGAAGAGCTGTGGGAGACTGCAATGATTCAAACCAGTGCTGTTATCATTTAATGACCAGTAACTGTAAATTTTGGGGTAGAGATTCCTCAGATCCTCTAATGTAGAAGTTAATTATAATTTTTTTTTAAATTTGTTTTCTGAATACCCAGACTTTTATTGTCTGGTCAGTGACATTATATAGTTAACCATGCCAAAGGCCATAAGGGCAACAGGTAGAGAGTTTGACATGGTGTTTCCAGTAAGGATTGCACGCATTGTTACAAATCAGTAACCGGGTCTTCTTTATTTCATCTCAAAAAGCTGCATCATATATAATCATAATCAAGATTCTATTGTAACATTTCAGACCCACCTGAAGTGTTTCTATAACACCAAATACCAAAAAAATGTGAAGCAATGAAAGAAAAAGAAAAAAATTAAGTATTGTTTGTAGACTGGAATTTTGGACTTGTGCTGAATTATATTTTTACATACATTGATCAGTTTATGTAGCTTGACCTTTAATTATGTATTTTATAGTGTTACTGTATCTCAGGCAAAACAAGCCATGCCATGCCATTTTGTTTCTCTGAAAGCTAACATGGGTATTTTTAGATCAAACCAAAGAAATTGCAACCAATGAACCCCCAAAAATGGCCATGATATGATGGTTTTATACACATCTCTTTCACCCAGTCTACAAATTAAAGCTGATTTTTTTCTGTTATGTCTTACCTGTCCAGCATATAAAAATTAGTCACACCTAAAAGTGCTCTGGTGCAGTGACAGCTGTTTATGAGGGTGTGAAAGCCCTCAAAGTCACCACTGGGACATGGTTTGAAGCATGTAGCTGTGGTAACAGGATCCAGTCTCCGCCATACTTGCATGTAAGCAAGATGGATTAATATTCACACTAAATAATGTGTGCTAATGTAAGGCTGCGTCCTTTGATATGCTGTCCCACCTACTGAGAGATGAAAATAGATTTGTTCAGTTTACACTGACACTCAAGCAACTCAATCTTGACAGCTACGCTGGTTTAATTCTCTTACTCCTCATGTCATCAACTTATATAACAGTACAGGTGACACACGATGCCTTGACACACATAAAGTAAACTGACTCTGAAAGTTGGCACAGTAAGCTAAATGGCAAAGTCAGTTTAGTGTTGCATTGATAGAAAAGGTTAGATGTTAGCTAAGGGCTGCGTCTGTACTTGTGTGAATGGCTGTCTGTGAGTATGAGGTTGTTATGGCGAGAGCTGATGAGGGTAACACAGAGCCCTGAAAGCCGTTGGAATGTTGCCGGTGTTTTTCACTGAAAACCTGCACAGAGTGATATGCTTATTTACAGTATTGCTTGCATTTTAAGTTTTCAAATCCACCTTTTGTGTAAAATTATTCTGAATTTACGTCAAAAATGTTTTACATTAAGCTAATAAGTGTTGTGTATTTGCTTCTCGTATCATATTTCATAGAAGACAAGCAAGAGCCATAAGTGATATTTGTATAACCAGTTTAAGCTTTTCACAAACATGGCTCCAAAACCCTCCAATAATATACCCCTTTGAAGATGACAGTCCAAAAAGATTAAAGGTTTCCCTTTTATATATGCTAATACAAGGTTGCTTGTCCCATTGAGGACTAGCTATCTAAAGTCAATATAAATAATGAACATTCAAATTGTACTTGTGTTTTTACAGGTAATGGAATGTGTTGCTGAGAGAAAAGGAGAAAACTACACGGATATGTTTCAGAACGGGTAAGCTCTTGAAAATCTTAACTCGAAGCCTTAGAGGAACTTTAAAAAACACAATTTAATCTTTTAAATTGTTAATTCTCACCAATTTCACCATTGTGAACAACAGTTTGTTTTGCTAATTTGCTGGCTGCTCTTTCTAATCTATCTGAGTGGCATACAGAGATGATTACAACAAAAAATTTGGATAAAGACAGCTAGCAGAGATGTACAGTATGTTAATGTATAATCTGATTAGGACTTCATGTTGCTTCTGTAAAGTCAACCTCTGTCTTGTGTTTAGTTTGACAGAAATGGGTCTAAATGAGTTAAAGCTTATTTTGTGAGATGTACAACTGTTTGATTTTTCAGGAATGACATGTCAAGAAAAGATTGCCTTTCTTCTCCACAGGTAGGTTCAAGTTTTCATCTGTATCACAAGGCTGATATACATAGACAAACAGCCATTCCAACATTTAGAGTTATCAGTTAATCTAAACATGCATATCTTTGGACTGTGGGAGCAAGACAGAATAACCATAGGGAACCAGCAGACACAGGGAGAATATGCAATAATGTGAGGCACTGGCACCAACCACCAGCCACAATGCCAGCCATCATAAATATTAGGAGCAGTGTATATATAACATTAAGAATAACAGGAGCATAAAAAGGCATTCAATTAAATTGAGAAATATTGGGTTTTTCGCAGAAACGCATTTCATTTTTGACAAAGGGAGATAAAAAAAATGAAACGTAATTGTTTGACAGTCAGCTGTTAAAATATCGTTTGGACCACAGATTTTTAATTTTGCTCTGGGTGGGTGTAGGCAGAAGGAAACACGTCATCCTCTCCATCTGCTTGTCTCCACTTTTCATATGGGCCTGCTCTGCCAAACACAATCATGCAGCAATGAACCAATATGGTGACTCTTTATCACAGTACTCCAGATGGATTTTAGTAGCAGCTCAGGCTGCAGCACTGCCACCACCACACACTGTGCCACTGAGTAACCATCTGGAGCCGGTGTGGTGCCACCCTGGTTGGAGGCTGGTGCAGCAGGAGCTCAACTTGTCATTAATGCCTAGGGTACAACATGAGCATTACACAGACATGACTGTTGCCATCAGGACCATAGATAGCTAGATTGTTTAAAACTCGTCTGTCTGGATGTTGACCTCATCCTCTGCAGATAATTCAAATAATTATATATACAGTTACTGTGGCGTGTTTGAACAGTATCTGGTAGGAATTGTGAGGCCTTAACTCAGAAGCAACAAGATTTTCTTTTTGTTTAATTATCTAGCCCATTGGTATGAGCCAGATAAAATAATAAAAAAACAACAACTTTAGACTCAAAAGACACATTTTATTATTTTATGGACCAAACAAAGTTGATCTATCAGTTGATGGCAAAAAAGTGATCATCAGATTATTAGATACTGACAGCAGCCATACATGTGCTTTGAAATTTTAAAAGGGAATTTCAGGACAAAGGCTTACTCTATTTCACACCCATTTCATGCACATGCCAACCTTTACTGTGTGTTAAAGTAAGCGTCTCAGTATGCCTGTGTCTATTGTTGTTGCTGAAGTGTTGAAAACTGGAGCATGTTTTTCCTACAACAAAAAGAAAACTGACAGTGAGAGAGCTACTGTGTTTTAGCTCACGTGTGCAGGTAAAGTTGACACTGACGTGTTGCCTAAGGTTAGGGGTTAGGGTTGTATGCAACACATTTAGTCCAATATCTTATCATGTTGCTCCGACACTGAGCACCAGGAAAAGTGTGGCCCAGTGGTCTCTTCTGTTAATAAATATGTGGTTTATATGCTTGTATGTTTTAAAACAAGGTGTGGGGAGCTCCATTAAAATATATAAAACATTTGAAAACATTTGAAAATGAAGCTATCACAGGAAGCTTAAGTTAGACCAAATCCTTCACTATATTGGTGTGTATGGGGGGTTGTGGGTATTTGTGTGCATTTGTCCAAAGTTTTGTTCTTGTCTGTGTGCCATATCAGCAAGATGTCACTTAAATTCTGCCATGTTTGGTTGTACACTGTGTATGTAAATCTGCTAAATACAGCTTAATTATTGTCTAATGCGCAAACACAGACACACACAGACAGGGTTCTGCGACCGTCCTTTGCACCAGCTGGACCTCTCATGATGATGTAATCTGGCCTCAAGTGTGTGTGAGTGAACACAGTGGCTGATGTTGCAGGGAACACTGTGCAGTGCATGGACCTACATTCTAACAAAGCAGGACCACAGTGAGCCGTAACATCTGTACTGCTGTTAATCCGCTGGGATTCTATTCAGAGCATCTTGAACCAATGTCAGATTCTCCTCTCTACACTGATGTGTTACAGCAACCTTTCCTTACATGTTTGTACCTGTGAAGTGAAGCGAAGTGAAGTGAATGTGAAGTGAGTGTTGCATATAAAAGAATTTGACAGCAGAAGTGGAGTTTGATGAGACAAAGTTTTTCCTCTTGTAAGGGTCCATTACATGGACTAGATGTTGTTCAGCTGCTCTTCTTTCAGCATATCTTACCTGGGAGACTCATAACATTACCTAACATCCACCCAGAGGCTCTTTTGTTTTCATTCCTGATGAGTTTGTATTTTAATTACATGATTACCATTACTGAACAAAAAGGCAGACAAAGTACATTCATTAGCAAACAGTGAGTATA
Organism: Echeneis naucrates; assembly: GCF_900963305.1. Classification (NCBI taxonomy): domain Eukaryota; kingdom Metazoa; phylum Chordata; class Actinopteri; order Carangiformes; family Echeneidae; genus Echeneis; species Echeneis naucrates. The sequence goes on from NC_042511.1 coordinate 17,861,368, forward strand.
AAAGAATTTGAAAATGTTTTTTATCATGAACTTTCCTTGACTGAAGTTTCTAATTTGCACAAAACCATTTGGTAAAATTGTTATCTCTATTTCCTGTTGTAATTACTCATTACTTCAACACTGGGTCTTAAGGCTGATGTCATTCCTGTAAATGTTGTTTAAAGTTTTTATTATTGTGTTTATGTGTGTGTGAGTGGGTGTGGGTGTGTCTATGTGAGTGTGTGTGTGTGTGTGTGTGTGTGTAGGGGTTTTAGATTGTTGTTTGAGCTAGTTGGAGCATTATGTACTTGTTCAAAGAGGGACTATGGGGGAGTTCTTGAGTCAAAACAGTAACTGTAAGCGCTGCTTATGGGAAATTTCTGCTATTAGTGGCCCACGGTCAGCATGTTCTCTCACTGCACTAATACCAATTTGTAGCCTCCGTGATTGGGTTCACATCAGAGTTATTTCCTCTGTAACAGCTGAGGAGGTTTGATAACGCCTTGTTTTTGGGCTCCATTCAAGCACAGAGCAAGCAAACAACTGAGACTAATTTACATAAACATGCCAACAACAACAACTAAGTACCATTAATAAAAACATAAATCAGAAGAGGTCGTAACCAGATTCAACTGCATGGTTTCCTGTAAGCCATCTGTGGCATTTATGAGGTCTAGTGGCAGTGTGTCTTGATCTGTTTTTTTCCTAAAAATAGCTTGGTCCCACGCCCTGACAGTGGAAATTGTACCCCATTGGCTTCATGCTAAGTGATCCATGTACAAGTTGTAAGTGCATGATTAGTCAAGTATGTTGTTTCCCCGAATTATTTAGATTATACTAGAATGTGATCCCAGCTTTGATATTGGATAAGAAAAGTGGAATGAAAAAAGGTTTCAGATTGAGGCAGTGGGAGTAGATGTGGTTAATGATGATAAAAATTGAGGAGGGGGGTTCGCATACAGTATTTCTTCTCTTGAGTTGAGTCTTTGAAAACATCCAGTCAGCCTACGTGTGCTGGCTCACAACCTTGCTGCTTCTTTTTTTTCCCCCCAGTCCTCATCTCCCTCCTTCCCTCCCTCCCTTCCTTCAGCTCATACTGCTGAGGAATAAACAAGTCCAGAACGGTGCTTGGGTGGGGAATATGTGTGTGTCTGACACAGAGAAAGCAACGAGAGCTACTGTAGAGGGGAAAGAAAGAAAATACGAAGGGGAGGGTGGAAAGGAGGAGTGAGGGATTCCAGTGGGTGTAAGAGGTGGGGCCAAACCACTCTTGTTCACTCATACATAGTGCAAGACAGATGGGCGGATGTTTTGGCCAGCTGAGGCAGCCAATCGCAAGCAGGGAGCAGCCCCCTCTGCTAGGGCAGGGCCAGTGAGAGGGAGTGTGTCTCAACTTAAAGAGTGTGTTCACAGGCTGGTCATCGTGTTTGAGAGCTCTTTTCTTTTCTCTCATGGTTGTGCAGACGTTGAGGATGAAGATCCAGGACTCGCCCATCACTTGTGACATGGGGAGGGTCAGCAGCGGAGATATGCGAGGCTCAGACACAGACTGCGAAAAGACAAACTGTGAGGATGTTCCCCGGCTGGACCTCACAACACTTACCGAGGACAACAACTGGGGAGGTGAGGCTGGAAGCCATCTTAATGTTGTCTTAATGCTTAGAATTCTCTTTCGCTCATGTATATCACTTAATTTCCAAATACGTCTCAGACCTATCTGGAGTGCACACCTTTTCATAAAACACACACGCCCAGACAAACTGTCCTCTACACAGCTTTGCTCATCGGTGTTTGGGTAGCAGCTGCACACCTTCTGTTTCCTCTGTTTCACCTCCTCCTCCTGTAGCAGCATTCTCTTTCTCTCCTGTGGATTTTAATAGTAAAAGATTCTCTTAAGTTCTCTGGCCACCTATAACTGTAGGAGAAACACTTGAGGAGATATGCTTGTTTACTCAGTTGGCAAGATAAGGCAACACTACAAACATTTTGTTTTGTTGCAGGCCAAATGTGAACTGTGACTGTTTTGTTCATCTCACAAGTGAAATTAAGAAGGTGCTGATGAGTTTAGAGCTCCTTGTCTTTCTTTATTTAAAGAGCATACAGGATTGTTTTACTAGGATCTAACAGTGACTTGATAATAAATGTGGTTGAATTGTGCTCCATCCAAAGAGCATGGTTGCTCTGTCTTGTCACTCCAGGAAGGGTTATGATAATATCTCTGCATATGCATCCAATAGCGGCTTTGCACAAGATTAAATTTAAATGTGATTAATGAAGTATTTCCATTTAATTTATTGATACCGGCCTTATCAAGTGTCATTACCAATGCAATGTTTGCAGAAATAGCCACGACCTTTGCGTTATCCATATGTGTGTACCAACTCCCACCTCTCTAGAGAGTGCTAACAATGTGTTTGTTTGTACAGTGTTGGCATTTGTACAGAAAGGAAATCATGCACAATCATCGTGCATTGAGACTCTTGATTGCTTTGTTAAGACATTGCGACACAGTGGAGGTAGGTGGAGGTGGTTTTGTACTGGGTAGTGAGAGCTATCCTGAGAGCTTTCTGAACTGTACTGTAATGATAACCAACAGGTTCAATCTTACAGTAGAGGACAATTTTGGGGCATGTCAGAGCTGATATTTACATCTTTCGGCGGAAAATGCTCGGTCCTCATGGCCAGCTCCACCACTGTTTTTCTGTTTCATTTGGCAGTCGGAACAAATTTGTTCCATGCAATAAATCTCAACTTGAATTGGCCTCATATTTGGATCATTCGTAAGCAATTATATGCATTGTGGAGCTCTCTAGTGGCCAAATGTGAGACATGAATAAAGGTCCTACGTTGTTGTCGTCGTTGCTGTGCAAAATTTGCTACACGTGTCTTTCTGCTGACTTTTGCAAACTGGTATTTTAATCCCTATAAAGGTGTGGTGTGTTTTTACCCTGTGAGGTGAGTACATCATGGCTGAGTGTATGTGCTTGTAATTAAAATATAATCAGCACTTAGGGTGGCTATAAAGGAAGTAAGTTGTTTGTACAGGGAATCTACAGTCCAGGTGGCTGCTTCACACAGACACCAAACATTTTATATTGGAACACTGGTTTCTTGTTATCTTTTATTCTGGCTTTTTGGCTTTTCTTGTGCCTCCTCTCTGTACATTCTGTCCTGAATACATAACTGAGTTCCAGACTCCAATGGGTAACTGCATCATTGACTGTGACAGGCCATTAAGACATACACTATCTCCTCTAGGGGCAGTTCAAGTATGACAATGAGCATTTGTTGCCATAGAATGAACAACAACTGTGTTAACATATTGTACAAAGTTGAACTTGTGTCTTTATTTTTCAATGGAGCTAAAAGCGTTTTTCTTCAGTAAGTAGTTTATGTTCTGGCAATATGAGCCAAACTGAATCAGCAGTCAATATAGTGGTGCAATGGTTTTAAGTGCGGCTATGTCGTGTGGGTGTACTGTACAGAATGTGTTTCACTGTAAAATTGTGCATGCGGGTGGCCGAGGACTTAGACAGTGGTGTGAGACCTTTGCCCCAGTACACTTTGTGCCAGTGTCTGTCATGGTGACCTGATATTTACTTCTGCTTCGTCCTTGTCTGTCTGCCAGTGATATTATAGGAATGGACACATATCTAAGTTGTTATTTCTGATGGATGAATTAGGGAAATTATATACCGAATTTATTACAATAACAAGGGTGCATGCTGGTCCTTTGTTTTACTTCTGTCTGTTGTACTTTTTCATACTTCATCATGTTCTTCACTTTCTTTCTAATTTCTCTTTGTTTCCTCAGATTCTCCATTCTTTGGCACCCCTTTCCTTGATTTCAAAAGCTTTTTCCTTGCATCTCTGTCAGTGCTGATTTGCTGTGCTGCAAATAACATGTCAGAGAGAATGTAACGGCTTGGCTGAATGACCTTTTCCACTGCATGGCAACATGCTTGAATTATCTGGAACATTATGGCTGAGCATCCCGCACACAGAACAACCTTTACTGAAAAGGCAAAGTGCCGTGCTTTTTGATTTCATTAATCTAGTTAATTCTGAACCATCAGGGAGCAGTTGATTTAAAGGATTAATTTCAAATGCCGTGGAACATTACTGGCCAACTACACCATGTTGCACTCTGAGCTAGATAATAGATCTCAAAAGAAGACATTTAGTGTGATTGAAACTTTCACCTGCTGTTGTGAGCGAGCTCTAACATGCCAGGCAGTTGCTACTTGATAAACTGCACGTACCTGGAAGCGTAGGAGGACTCTGGGGACTCCAAAGCTGGAATTTCAGTTCAACTGCTTCTCGTACACCCCAAGTCACCCCAGCTAAGAAAAATATGCATGTGCACTTTAAGACTGGGCTTGCATATTTTCACGGGTGCTTTCTGACAGCATGAATGTTTACACTGATGGTTGGTTCCCTTCAGTGCTTGTTTTCACTCCCTCCATCTCTTCTCCATGTGAAGCTACTCCTCAGTATATTTCTAGAGACCACAGACACCTGATGTTATTAGATTAGATTAGATTAGTATTTCCTTTTACATGAAATCTACATTATTTCTCTTGCTGGGTTTTATTCACTGACAGTTTATATAGAGTTTTGCTTCCTTAAGATCAGCGTGGACTGCTGGCATTTCTCCATTCTTTGTGTCATTCGCACATGCTGGAACAGACACATCTGCATAGTTTATCGCTTACCATGCAGAGTTGAAGCTAAAACACAAACTCATCACTGTATGTCTCAACGGGGGTAACGTCCTGACATTATCCAATGGAGAGCCAGGCTTTATTTATAGCCCAGAGTTTGTGAGGGGTATCTGCATGACTATTTTCACTAGACATAATTAATCCCAGAATGGGGACTGTAACTAAGAGATGTACCAAGAGGAGGGCTGTAAAGCCCCAGAGGAAGTTTTTTTTTTTTTTTGTTTTTTGTCACAGCAAGAGCAGCTTCATTATGTTAAATAACTTTCGCAACACAAGAGGCACAAGTACACCTCTTTGACCTTTAGATCTTGCTGCTCTTACACAAAATAGAGAAAAACAAGAAAAAATTTCATTCAGTTTTGGAATAAAAGTTGGTAAAATTTCTTGATTAAAAACATAACTCATATATTATTATTATTGAGCAAATTGAAATTTATTTTGTTTGGCAGAAATTTATATAATGATACATTTTGACTGGATTCAAAGTTTTGTTCAGCTCTGTGTCCTTTTTGTCTGTAGCTACAGATATCTTGGGGAAAGTCATGAATCTGTTTTTATACAACCGTTGCTGTCCACTGACCAGCATGCACAGAATTCTCAAATGAGATTCCTTGACTAACCTGTCCTTTTGTTTGCATTACTCTGTGTGTATTTACTGCTTGACTGCAGACTAAGTAGTGTCACATTTCAACACAAAGTATATATGTTTGTGTGTTCTTCAGAGCCTGTCCCAGCATACTCATCCTTGCAGAGGGAGAGTATGGACCGTGAGGAAGCTCGACTGTCCCCTCATGCCGGGGGTTGTCTGATCCGCCAGCTGCTGGAAGAAGACAGCGACCCAATGCTGTCCCCTCGTTTCTACGCCTATGGAAACTGCCAACAGTACCTGGACGACACTGAAGTCCCTCCTTCACCACCAAATGCACACTCCTTTGTCAGGTAAACACTGTTCATGGTTTTGTATGTACTGTAGAGGCAGGAGGAAGGCGCTGCCTGTGATATTTACACTTTTCATCTCTCCAGTCGCAGACGGAGTTCATCTCTTGGTTCTTGTGACAATGAGAAAGAGGAGTTGACATCAGCTCAACTCACAAAGCGAATCCATGTCCTGAAGAAAAAGATCCATAGATTTGAGGAGAAGTTTGAAGAGGAGCGGAAATACAGGGTAAGTAACGACATTATCATAAACTGACTTGAAATGTTTTTTTCCAAACCATAAACACATTAATTTGCTGCCTGGGGAGACTGATGACTCATCACTATGAAATATAAATAGAAAACAGAAAACAAAGCTCTTCTCTTGTTTCTTTGCCAAGTCAATTACCAGAGCTCTCCTTCAAATTTAGGGTTAACTTAGTTTTGTTCATGCAAGCAGTAATGATGCTATGTCTGTCTTAATTTGAAAGTTGTTTTTTTTTAAAGTTTTCCTCCCCCCCTTCCCCAACCAGCCTTCACACAGTGATAAAGCTGCAAACCCAGAAGTGCTTCGATGGTTAAATGAATTGGCCAAGCTTCGTAAAGAGCTTAAAGGTATTGCATAAAAATTAAAATAGTTGATCTTTAACTGGATTAGTCACATTAAATAGCTCATGTAGATCCCCTCTTTGCCAGAACACAAGCTTCTGAAGTCTGAAGAGGACCTTCCCCCTCTGACCCGTCAGCGCAGCAACACACTGCCCAAAAGCTTTGGTTCTCAGCTGGAGAAGAAACCACAGCAAGAGAAAGTGCCGAAGCCACCGGTCGAGAACACCCTGGAGAACATTTTAAAGAAACTGCAAGAGAAGAGGGAGGAGATGAACCGCCCTGAGGACATCAAGGTACAACTATGATACATGCTGACAGGATGAATGAATAAAAGTTCTGTACCCAACTGTAAGACAAAATTTGACATTTTAAAACAAACAGCAGTCTTTTACTGGTTTATTATGGTGCACGCATAAAACTATGTTTTATAGAGGAGTAGCAGGTGTTGCAGAGACTGAACTTAGTCATTTCTATAACGACATGTCCTGCTGACAGGATATGACAAGGGAGCAGATCGGGGCAGAGAAAATAGCGCTGCAGAAAGCTCTTCTGTACTACGAGAGCATTCATGGCAGACCAGTAAGTCATCCTCCACCTCCACCCCCAACTCCCCGTCTCACGCACATGCAGAACACTCCATATATCTGGTCTCCTGCCTGCAGTGTAGACCCAAAGAGAAAATCTAATTTACTGCCTGATTATGATGCAGAACACAACCAAACTGACATGCTCTTTGCTTGATTCCAATTGTTATAATTTTATCATCTAATCCTCACTAGTATTCCTGTATATGAGCCAGTACAGTTGACCTTTCTGTCACCTCATACTGTGAGCTCTGGTGGTTTGTGTTTAATGGCCTGTTTGCCCTGAAGAACGGATGCAGAGCTGTAGTTTGCAAATCTGGGTTAGCTTTCGTTTTGTTTTATGTTCGTGCTGCAGTATGTTAGTCAGCAGAGAGACACTGGACGACAAACTAATAATGAGCTAACAAGGTTAATTTCTCTCCGTTGCTGCTTCAGGTCACCAAAAGTGAAAGGCAAATCATGAAACCCCTGTATGATCGCTATCGCTTGATCAAGCAGATCCTGTGCAGAGCCTCCACCATCCCTGTCATTGTAAGTATCACATCTTCACTGCCCTTTTATTTTCCCCTGCAGGTGCCTGTGTGTCTAGCCGGTCTGGGGAAAGCAAGCATCAAATAATCAGTTCAGTGTCTTTTCTGCTGCAAACACTTAATCCTTGCTCATGTTAGCACTAAAAGCCGACACAAGCTGGTAAGGGGTGGCAGTTGTGCCACAGACATGTTATGCTTCTCTCCAGGCTTTAAGCTGGGCTTTAGCTCCTCAGTGAGGAGGCCAACAGGACAGGTCAGAATGTTAAACTCTCTTACAGGATTTCACTTCATTCTTATTTTTTTCTGCCCTCTTATGAAATCGAGCAGCTAGAAGAGTGACAGGAAATGGGGGAGAGGGAGAGAGAGTGGGCAATGATATGGGTTACATGACACTGGCTGGAACTGACTGAACCAGCGTCATCATTTAACTCCCCCGTAGCTTCCTGTTTATGGAGCAAGTGCTTTGCTCACTACACCGCTATACCACCTTTCGTTAAAATTAAAACAGAAAGTTGCAAACAGTATTATTAATGTGACTTTGAACGTTGATTTTACTGCATATGTGTAATTTCTTTTACGTAATTCAGTCAACAAGATTAGTGTCTGTGGCTTTTCCACGTTATTCACATACATACTAAACCATTCAATAACTATTTTATTATGTAAGATGTGATTATATACTATGTACCAGAAGTATGTCCATTATATCATATACTGCGTTTAGTTCCCACCATGCAAATAAGACACACTGCCATAGATAATTCTGTGTAACAGAAGCTATTGAGTATAAAAACAAGTTGCAATTTTGATCTCTTATTGAAAGTCACTCATTGGAGGTTACTCTCAACCTTCTTTAGAAAAGGTTGCATTCTTGAGGCAAAAGGGAAGAATGGAAATCCAAAAAATAAATCCTGCTCATCTTCAGTTTTGATTAAAGTTTGAACAAAGACCTGGTTGTAAAATACCTCAGTGAGCCTCGTAGCGTGGTTAACTCGTCCTTCTTAACCGTCACCACAGGGCTCTCCCTCCAGCAAGCGCCGAGGTCCCCTCCTTCAGCCTATTATCGAGGGCGAAACCGCGCTCTTCTTCGACGATATTAAGGTGAAGAGCTGCTGCTGCTTCAATAATCAGTTGCCAGTTCCCCTTCCTCGCCCTTTCTCCCCTCCAACGTCGCCTCCCTTTCATTAACTCCCCTAATGAGCCTGATTTCTGTTGTTGATTGGACAGTTGCCTGTTTCCTGCCAACAGTACCTCTAGACAAGAATCATTAGCTTAGCTGCCTGGATGTGATATTTGAACTTTGTGATCTTGATGCAGATGTAGAAGCACTGAGTGCAGATAAAGGATATGAATTTGGGTCTTATTTTATCATTCTTTTTATTACTATCAACAATAATAACTTTGCGTCCACTCAGTTGATGTCTGAGATCTTGGATGTGGTGAGCAAAAACTATAGTCAGATGACCAGTTTTACACAATCAGATGTTAAAAATATGGCTCAAACTATTTCAGCTGATACTGACAAATGTTTGAAATGGAAAACTTCTACCACTTGAAAACTGACAACCTAAGATTCACATTAAAATGCTCACAGTAAACAATCAGGTGTTAAAATAAAGAAAAGAAACTATAATTAAAGCTACAAAAATGAGACCCAAGTTGCAGTGAAGGCTAATAATCCTTTGTAACACCAGCTGCCATTAGATCGCAGTAGAACTAGATCTCTGTTCTCACTGGATTGAAGGTTGCTTATAGCTGGTTCAGGACGTGTGTCTTCTAGTCGACTGGACTTGTCAAATCTATGTTTACGTAGTAATGATCAAAGGCAGTGATCACGAATAGGGAGCATTGGAGTGGATTTTGCTGCTGTACTGTGATGATTTATGACCATTAATGACTAATACTGCACGACTGTCACACACTGCAGTGTTGGAGCTGGGAGGCTCAGCCAGCAGTCTCGGGTTCAGTGTCAATGCCCGATCACTGCACGCCACGGTGCTTTCAGCCTCGGCCAGCGTTTGATCCCTTTGTGCTCTTGCAGGAGGAAGAGGACGGATCTGAGGACGACGGAGACTCAAAGACTGAGTTTACTGTTACAGTGCGGCCTGACATTAGCGTAATCGGCTTCCTGGACCACATGGATGAGGAAGTGGACGGTTTCATTTCACCAGTGGACGAATTGTCTCCATCTAAACACACAACAGATATGAGGCTGTCCAACCTTCACTCTGCCACCATGTAAGTTAAACTACATCAATAATAGATAATAAACCACAACTGTATTCAGCACTTTGGAGTTTTCATTTTCTGCACAGTTATTTTGACTTCTTCCACCAATGTTTCAGCATATTTAAATATTTAATGTCAGAAAATTAAATATTCCTTCTGTTTGTCTCACAGACAGGAACTTATTGAGCAGCTTCAAGAGACCAGAGAGGAAAAGAAGAGAATCCGTAAAAACCTGAAAGAGTTTGAAGACCAGTTCTTTCGCCAAAACGGAAGGTAAAGAAAAGAATTTGATCCGATTATATAACAGCATCATGAATAATGAGTTTTCCACAGCTGGACCTTCTGTTTCTTAATGTTTGTTGCCTTCCACCCACTTTGTGTTCCCACAGAAATGTGCAGAAGGAGGACCGCTCCCCGTTGGCCAAAGAGTACAATGAATACAAGCACATTAAGGCCAAACTGCGGCTGCTGGAAGTCCTCATCAGCAAAAGAGACTAAATTCATCTGAGGAAAAATAAAAAGCTCTAAAAAGACTGTGGCTTACTTTCTGGAGATAGAGAGTCAAATGCACCTCACCCTGATCTTCCTTCTTGCTGCCATTTGTGCTGGTCGTCTCTCTGACTTGGGAACAGCTGCTGAAACACCACTCATTCAAAACCACACAAAGTCTAATGCTTTACCTGACAAGCTCATCTCCAACAAACCTCCCCCTCACTAGATGCCTCATCTCCAGACTGAAGCAGGTCACATGATTAGCCTGAATCACACTTGTATTGTTGATAATTTATTTCTGTTATTTCACAGGTTTTATCAAGCAGAAAATGTTATTTTCTCACACTTTATTGTAGTCTTAAAAAAAAATTGTAAGTAAAATAATAGACATAAGACTAGCGCTATTTTGTAAAAAAAAACAAAAACAAAACTATTTTGTGATCAAGATTTCTGTGTATTTTTGTAAGGGAGATGTTACTATTTGTACAAGTTCAATCAGCTGACTAGTATTTACTCAGCCATTTTCTTTTTTTCCAGTTCTGACCATCATATAACATCTGAAATATTCTTATGCTGCTTCTTTAGAAGTTTAATTGAGTATTTGCTCACTAAAAGAAATTGTTTCTAATTTCAATAAAAACCCAAAGACAGACTCAGAGTATAAACTACAAACCAAAATGGCTCTTTATACCCAACACAATAGTGTATTTTTGTCATAACTGGTACTTAAATAAGCATTGACTTTATATTTTATGTATTAACTTTTTTCCCCGCCGATGTATTTTGTGTCAAATAAGCTATTTGTGGACCTGAAATCATTGACATGTTTGTGCTGACACTGTTCAGAATTGACAAGGCCACGTGTGAGATGACTGGAGAACACAAATAGTCGCTTGACGACCCAGCAGTCGTTTTTCTTCTCGTCCTCTCCAGAGCTAGTTTTGTTCTTCTTGTAAATATGAATCTCTGTATATGTTTACATTTCTGTGAGCGACTACTTTTTTCCTGTCTTTCTCTGAAATTAATGATTATCAGTGTGAATTTTCGTTTTTACTGAATGTAAACACTGGCAAGGCGTAACAAATTTTGAGCGTGTACATTTTCGTACATAAATTGTATTTGTATTTTGTATATAATATGAATGAAATCATATTTTTTCTGAATTTTTTGGCCTTGTGAGATTCCTTTGTGTGACCGAGTGTGTGAATACTGTTTTATGGCAGCAGATAATTGATCATATTCATCATGGCTCTTATAATGACGTTGAGTAACTCTTTTATAGTTACATTTATAAAATGTCAAAAACATTCTGTTTTGTCCAATAAACACCAGTAGAAATATTCTTATCACCAATTATAGCATTTGCATTTTTTCATATTTGATGAAGGATTCATTTGACAAGAATTAATCCATTATTAAACCTTTAAGTTGTTTTACTTTTATATTGTTTGAGGGTGGTAATTAGTAAAAAAGAAGAAACAATGAAGGAAAATTTGTATGGAATTTGTTAATGGAAATTGAAAATTGCAATAAGATAATGTCATTCATAATATTATTATTATATATATTATATTTTCTGTATTTCAGAGCCCTGAAGAGCATTGGACAAGTCAGCAAAATTTTGCAAACACTAAAAAAAAAAAAAGGACCAATGTTGTTACGCAACCCTTCTGCAGTCTGGACAGAGTCCATTGCATGATGATGCTGAACACTTGTCTACATTCTGCAACCTCGGACAGGTTTAGTTTAACTACATTTAGGCTCTGTCAGTGATCTGTAAAGATCAACGTGCAGCTGCAGACTTGGATCCTTGGCACAAGTCTGCTTACTAGAAAAATCAGTTCCAAAAAAAAAAGAAAATAGGTCAATAACAATCTTTCAGTTATGACACTACACCACAAACTTCCTCTGCACAATATGTCCCAGGCTTTATTGAACCAGTATTTTTATGTGCAAGAACAAATATTCTATCCCATTTATATAAAGCACTTTTCAACCGGTTTAGCCAAATAATTCAATCATTTAACATGCAGTAATTTTTTTTCATACACTGTATTGTTTTATTTTTAAAAGTTGGCTGGAACAGAGAGCTTTGTGTTGATTTCAGACAAATATGCAAAAATTACACTTTTGTAGCACATTAAAAAGGTGCAAAAAAGTCCAGGGCTGCACAAACAGTTGCATAGGATTGAACTCTGCAGAAGAAATCAGCTTTAAATAGACTAGAATACTGAGAATGTCAAATGTGTGTACATGCAGTACAGAGCTAAGCAATAAGATGAACTGTTTGAAGAAACCAGTCCAGAGTCTCAGACCTGGAGAGGAAAGTCATGACTGCATTACTGGGCTGTATCAGCTTGTTATTGCTAAAAGTTCCTGTCAGTGTGAGCTGTCAGTCATCTCGCTGTCTGAAGTCACTGCTGACACCACTGTCACGTATTAAATATAGAAAAATATATAAATATATGCAAGACCACATCACACACTTGTACGACCTAATTAATAATTTTGGATTAAGAGGTTTTGACTGATTAAATACATGATCAGGGCAAAGTTTAAGAACAGCTCAGATGACAGATACAGTTTGTCAGCTGATTACATACCAAATATATTTAGAAGCTTTTCTGCCCACATTGATAACTATGCACTTATTGTGTCGTCCAGCCACAAACCCCACAGTTAAGTTACCTGCAACTTTGAAACAGCTAATTACAATTACAAATGTTTCTATATTTAGTTTTGAGGACGTGAAGGGAAATGTGCTCGTTCGCTCTGTGGTGGAGGATCTGATTGGCGCTATTGATGCATGATAGCTAACTAGCTTTGCCTGTTAGCTCTCAGTTGTGTCCAAACACAAAGTGCCTCAGCAGCTCGTTCATTTATAATTGATTAACCGATTATTTATCTTAGATACGAAGAGGAAATGGTATACGTGATTATTTGTTGTTTTACGGGAGGTTGGCACTCGGTCGTTGCCAGGCTACCCACGGACACTTCATGGCGTTTGAGGTGTCGCTGTTTTCTGTTTCGTGCTGTGGCCGAGACATGAACGGTGAGTATTTACATTTCACACTTATGTAAAAATGATCATATGACACACTGAGTTCCCCATAACGCGTAAAAAAATGTTACTTAAATATTTACGTGTGCTAAGCTAAGCGACTGCTAGCTGTAACGGCATGCTACATTCACGTCTTGCCGATTAAAACGCTGTTTAGGAGGGAAATCTGTCCACTCCAATGACAGCTCCCAATTTGAGGAATAACAAATAGGCAACAAGTTAGGCTGTTAAAAATATAAAACTGACATTTGATTCAGATACTTTTCCAGAGGCCGCTTCACTGTTTGTACGGTTTGTTAAACCAACTAACACAGTCATTTTAGGGAGTTGTTCCGGGGGGTGGCACTGGATCAGTGGGAGGACCTGAACGCAGCATTAGGGCAGATGTGAGTGACATCAATCCTCCACCTTCACCAGCACAAAGCTAATAAGAAGCGGATTTCCCCTAATGTGAAAGACAATCAGATTTTGCTTCCTCTCAACAACATGCACACAGAGCATATGACAAATAAAGTTGAAAAAGTTTCTCATTAAGTTTTTGTTGTAGAAGGCAACACTGTTGAATGCAGGTTCAAGAAAAAGTCAGCTGTGCCAGCATCACAGCTAGAAAATAACAAGGGATTGCAAATAATAATCACCATGTTTCATCCCATAGCTCTCTGCCTGACAGACTCTTCATTTGCATTCCCCCTCCTTTATTTTTTCTTTTTACAAAATCAGGCAGAAAGGACATGCTGGTGTCCAGATTTGAAAGGATCAGATTGTTGGATACTTGCCCCAATGTCTTGGCGAAATATTATATCCAAAGTGCTATTTACACACATATATATACACATATTTGTTTTGTTTTGTTTTTTTAAAAAAAATAACCACTCTATTTAATAAATAAAAAAAAAAAAGAAAAAACTAGATATACATGTATTCTGTAGATAAGGTAATAACATAATTCTTTAAAGCTGAAAAATAGAATTTAATGCATTGATTATAAAATACACAGTTTTGCAAAAAAAAAAAAAAAAAAAAAAAAAAAAAAAAGAAAGAAAAAAAGGGGACAGAAATTAAAGTTTCTCAAACTTCTCTGGCCTTTAGGTTTTCACATTTAGAAGTTCCACAACTGTTGAATGTATGATTATTCATTAATACAGTCTTCTTTTGTGAGAGACTATGGTATATTTTACAAATAACCATTGTCCTCCAGTTTGTTTATCCTCTAAATGGTCTGGAAATGTTGAGAAACCTTACTCAAAGACTCAAAATAAGAAAAACAATAACTTGCATTTCCATACAGTAGATAGACCTTTCTGATTCAAGATATTTAACAATCTTGTAAGCACAAGTAGAATGTGACCTTCCTGTGTCCAAGAGGTTCCCCTCTGACACCAACATGTGTGCCATGTATTGCTGTTAAAGTGCATTAAAACCACTGCAGATTTTCTCCCCTCCTCAGACCAAGCTGAAGCCCTCATACTGCTCAATGGCCTGAGTGAGACGGCGGCGCAGGATCTCTTTGGTCTGGTAGCGGGGCATGTCCAGCAGGTTGTAGCAGGTGTGGGCCACTGGCAGGTAGTGCTCCTCAGCAGTGGTGGACTGGATGATGATGCGCAGGCTCTCCATGCCGTGGATGGGGATGCGGTCGCTGCCGGTAAGGAACACTGAAAATAACACACAAAAATCAGCAACCGCAACAATGTGACTATGTTTGTACAATCCAAATCCCTCAAATATCAACTGAGCTCTTGCTGCAGTCTGGTTCCACATGTTTGAATCACCTCTCAGATGGGCAGATAGTTCCTTGGGTTCCTTTTGAACAAACACAATTTGTCATGAAAACAGTAGATGCAACTAGAGCCACGAACATTATCAAAATGCATTATGTTGTACAAGATACAAACCATTTAACAACTTGGACTGATTACACCATCTCTCATTTCAATAATTTGGTTCCTTTCTTCCTTCATGGAAACTAAGAAGTTTATGAAAATGTAGGAATGCTTCAGGTACAGATAGACTGTTTTGGTAAATCTTTCCTCCATCATCCATCCTTTCCCCCTGCAACCACTGCCCTGCATTCTTCACTCAGACAACTTCCATAAATTATAATAAATATAATAATAATTTACCACTCCACAGTTGCACCGATGCATTTGACAAACCTCCTGAAGCATCGTTGTAATTGTTGACCTGTTCAGATTGTGGTGAGGGCGGAACATGTGCAGATTTGACGCATTTTTCACAATAGATCCTCTTGCAGGTACAAGCTGCACATTATCGCAGTATTTATTAGTCATCTGGGGCTGAGAGTGTGAGAATTAAACTGTCATGCAGTTTAAGGTAATTAAATGCTTACATAAGAATTGCTTCTTCTTTTCCAGAGGGAACTCGTGGAAAACCTCCCAGAACAATCTGACTGTTGGATGAGTGGCACTGTATTCCCCTTTGTAAATGGCATTCTGCAAAAAGAAAACCAAACAAAGATGTGTTCACTCACAGCATAAAAAATAGATGTTGGCCTTTCTCTGACATCTTACATAACAATCCATCTTTGCTTTTCCCACCAATGTTGCAACTTGCGCCACAGAGAGCTCTGGACACAAGAGCTAATATCAGTAAAATATGTGAAAACAAGTGTGGACGACTCCCCAGCAAGAAAATAAGAAAAGTGTCAGTTTCACATATATAAACTGTGTTATGTTGAAAGCCTTTTCAACACATCTAATAGCTTAAAGAGCCATTAGCAACTGTGACACCAAACATTCCTGGATAGTTACAGATGTGTTTGGTTTTTGTTGGACTTTTCCCTTGAGGTCTCCATAAGTTTGAAATTTTTACAGGTTTTATATATATAAAACTCTGGTGGCAAATTTTGGATGGTTTGGTGGTTTGATTCATGCATTTATTGCTTGCTTTTCTTGTGGTATTATTAGTCAAATGTTTTTTATTAGAGCACATTGTTACAGTTCATATTCGCAGCATACACATCTTTATACGCAATCTACATCCATACAGATATATGTGTGGTTAGGTCAGAATGCCCTTTTTTTTGTTTTCTAAGAACGTACAACATATAAGAACTGTAAATGAAAGAATAGACATAAATGTAAGATACAAAATACTAAACTAAAGTGTAAACAAAGGTAGGTCCAAATATACCTATATATATACATAAAGTGCTGGTTTCAAACGAAATAAATGCAAAACTAATGATATTTGTAAAACTGCCAACAATTGCATTTAGTTCTGAGCACCGCTGTATGGGTGGTGTGTTGAGTCATGTTCACCACTGTGTTGAAATGTTGTGCGTTCCCTTTTTTCAAACTTTCCAGCTTCTAACGAAGTAAAAGTCACATTTCCAGGCGTGCGCAGTGAAATGCGATCGTCATCACATTTTCTACTTTTAATTTGCACCCTTATTATAAAGATTGAAGATCTTCTAGTCTAACTGTTGGATTTACTGTTCACAGTACACAGAAAAAAAAACCCAGATCTGGCCATGGGAAGGGATTCTCTGCTGAAAGTGCCCAGAAAATCAGAGACCTAACACGTACAGATGTTTTAACCTAATCCTAACCTTTTCCATTTGCTCCCAGTTGTAGTTGTTATTGCCGACGACCATGGCCATCAACTCAGAGGGCTGGAACAACGACAGGATCTCCCCTCCACAAACTTTCAGAAAACCAGAGGAAAAGGCAGAGTACTGCTCGCTAACAGAATCCAAAAACACATAGCGCAGGTAGGCCTCCACAAACTCCTTCCTGTATGACAAACATGCACAAATCACATAAACATTCAGATCATTAACTTGTGTTGCAAAGTACCTGTATCCTTGCAAAAATTTTTATAATTTTTATCATTTATTCAGACTTCAAGGTGTAACTGTAAACACTGGCTTCTTCCTTCATTGTGTCTGTATAACTGTGTGCATAACTGTATGTGAATGTTGATCTTAATTTTGGCAGTGGGTTAGTTGTATTCATCTTTATTTAAATCAAGAACCTCTTTATTCAGCTTAATCTGACTTTGTTACATCTCACTGATGTCTCACTGAAGAGGTAGATTAATTTAAATCCATAAACTCTACAGTCCTACCAGATCCATCTGTGAAGCCCTTTTTACAAACACATGCAGTACAGGTAACATGGCTCACTTCTGCTCCCATACTACCCACAAAGGTTTAAACAGGGTGGGGACAGTGGAGAAGCACAGTGATTCTACAAATTCCCAAATCTTTTCATTTCAAAACATGACCTTCATCTGGAACAATGGCATACAAAATGCCAGCTGGGTGATAAGCTCAGTGTGGGAAAAAATTTAAATAAATAATAAAAAAATATAGTCATCTATCTATTTATCTTTCATAGAGAACAGAAAATTAGGCATTAGTAATATTCCTAAATATAGATAAGAGCTCATTCATTTATTCCTGCGAAAATCCAATCTGTTAAAATGGTGGCTTAAATCACAATCTGTGCTTGCTTGATTTGTCATGCTACCTCACCTGTTGTTTTTGTCGACACTGATGCTTTCACCTCCAGGGATCAACTCTTTGACTTCTGTCATCCCATAGTTCTCCCTAGTGATCTGAGGTTTAAGCACAGTATGAGGTTATGTAACGGCCCCAAAGAGCAGAAGTTTTCAGTTCTCACATTTCAGTGAGAAGTCTGGTGACATTATATATTGTTATATATAGCATATGTATAGCAGACAATCGAATCGAATCGACAAACGATCGGGAAAAAAAAAAAAAAAAAAATCAATAACCTACTTTCAAATGCAATCAGTTGGTAGCATAAAGAGCCAAATTTGCACATGCTGATTTTGGTCTTTCCAAAATATTTGTTTGTAAAAAGAATATGGAATAACCCTAACCCTAACACCAACCTTATTCTTTAATGAGCCAGAAGTCAGAGTAAAAGATTTATGAAATATATGCTCACAGCAAAGTTGAGAAGAAACGTCTCCTCCACATCACCTCCTTCATAGTCTAGAAGTTGTTGTAAACTCCTGAAAAGAATAAATTAAAGTAATGTCGGAAAAGACTAAGACTACACTAATACATATCGCTGTCTTCATTTCTGCGGGAACAACTCTGTGGGAACATGCCATCTTTTTGGCCGCTATAAAATTCACCTCATTTAAAAATAGGAAATGACTCAGAGGGAGTGTTGTTCTAGTTTTACTGCAAAGAACATGCTGGATATTTACAACCAAAACACAGGAAACATGGCCAAATGGACTGGTAAAGGAAATGCTAATTAGTCAAAGAGGATGAAGTATGATTGTCTTACAACTGAACACCAAATGGGCCGAGGTCATTAAAAATACTGTGACAGCACAGAGCCTCAGACAGACTTGTCTATTTTACGAAATTTATTCGAATAATGTCTTATCTATTTCTCGTCAGTGTGAGGGGACCGGTGTGACAGCTTCTGTCTGCCGCACTAGAACAGCTTGAACCTTTAGGACAGTCAAAACAAAAGTGTAGCTTACGTATTGTTTTCAAGGATGGTGTTCCCTAAGGATGTGATGTTTCTAATAATAACCCACGACTTCTAGCTTAGAGGACTAATGTTAAAATCAATAGTCAGCTGGAGATACTGAAGAAACGCTGACGCTTCCTGCTGCAAATTAAATAAAGAGCTGTTACCTAGTGACAAGCACTTTCACTGCTTCTAAAAAAAAAAAAAAAAAACACTTGCTATGTTGAGTGAGTGGCATACAATGATAAACACACATGAGGAGCAATTGTTTTTAAGGACTGCTGGTTTACCATGTTACATCACTTTTTTTTTTTTTACAAGTTTTCACTTTTGGCCAAATCATGTGAAGACAAAACTGCTAAATAAATGCTTTACAACAGGTGTAAAGTCTGACCTGGCCTCAGTGGGGGAGAGCTCCTTGAAGTCCTCCAGCATTGGCGATACATCAAGGAGCTTCTTATAGAGAGCCAGGGGGAAGTGGAGGTCCACCACTGTGGAGTTGTAGATGGCCAAACCACAGATGATCCCGATCAGATGAAACCAGTTCTGTTCTACGAAGCACTAGAGGTACAGATAAGCAAACCATTATTGTTACTCTTACTGCTCTTCTCACACAGCTGAAGATGTACCCATTCAACAGCTAAAAAAAACACTGATAACTGATGACATCTCACGATTAAAAATATTAGAGAGCATGAGACACCAGCTAGATGAATCCACCACTCATCATTTATTATAAAACAGCAATACATTTTGGACTCCAGTCACTTGTAGTCTAATGATGATTATGATGCTATTTTAGCTTAGTTGATTATTTAATAAAAGATGGCAGCTGGAGAGCTGAAACAAAGTTTACTTAAAACAACATTTCAAAACTGTGGTGCCATGTTAGAACTGTAGCAAACATTAAAATTTTAACTTTTCAAAGTGACTTACTTTGTCTGAGAACCACAGCAGGTTGGACTCTTTGTATTGCGTGAACATCCCATAAACAGGATCCATCAGCTCCTTCAACAGCAGCAGGAAGAACTCTTTAGTTACTCCACCTGCATCTACAGCCTCCTCTCCATCAAAGATCACCTAAAGACAAAGCGGAGATGCTAAAAAGATTATTCTTTCTACTAAAATTACAAAACTGCAGTGATCTTCAAAAGTTTACCTTGAGAGGTTTCTTGAGGTCCACGTCAGAGTACATGGTGAGCTCACGCAGAGTGTCACTTACTAAATGGTTTCTGCGCACATGGAGCACCAAGTACGGGTTCCTGGCGAGGTGGGGTTCCAACGTGAGCAGCATGAAGACATTGTGTAGGTTTGCACCACTTACTGCCATCTTGGTAAGGATCACATTTAGATACGGGGAAAAGATTAAACCATCATGGAAGAGAATACAAACCGATTTTAAAAAGGCACATGAAACCAGGATCAGGTACCTGCATTTGCAATTCAGCATCTGTTTGCAGCATGGTTGTCTTGGCTTGGGCGTTCAGTATAAATGGATAGGCACATAAGTTCACTGAGAGAAAGTCACTCTGCAGGAAAATAAGACATGACTGAAAATATTCTAAACAAAAACATTATTAATTTATATAATATATAAAAAAATGACAAAAGCCAAATTTGCCACTGAATGTTCAGGGTTGATCTTATATCATTCAGTACCTGTGAAGGAGATGATCCCATTTTCTAGAAAATGTAAAGAAAGAGAAAGTGATGACCCAACTTAAGTGGTAAAAGGTGAAGAGCAGCATTGTAAAGAGATGCTCAAATGTCCAAGGAATCATAGGAGCTTGTCCTTGAACTTAATCACTGGGCAACATGAACTGACTGGTAGTCATGAAAAGAATTCCTCACTGCCTCTGTGAATGATGTGAGTTAAGAGCAGCACAGCTTGTGTCCCAAATGAGGTGAGGGTGTGTGCACAGAATCAGCAGATGTCATCTAACAAGGAAGTGTAACATTGTCAGGGGAATTTCTGTACTCACATTTTCAGTTTTACTCAGAAACCATTTGAGGTAGTCTTCCTGGATGTCCACCAGGCTGGTGATATCAGGGATGTAAAAGCGGTTGTACTCCACATGATTGGCCTTCAAGTTTACCTGGGCATAGGAAAGAAATACCTGCCTCAACTCCAGGACAAAGTAAGGTTCCAATTACCTCAGCAACCACTAAGAACCATTGGACACATTTTCCCCTCAGAGTCTGTGCTGAAGAACAATCAGAGTTCATGGCTTGTTTACAGGAGCAGAAAGTGACATGGATATTCATGGATACCTTGTAGAGCTTTTCCAGCAGCCTAAGTGTGGCAAGAAAATAGTTCTCGTAGAACACTGGCACGAGCAACGTCTTTCCTCCAGTCAGCATAAACACCACAATGCTCTTGTACATGTCAACCATTCTGGTGAACACACTGCCGTCCACAAAACACCACCAGTTGTCTGCAGGATTTTAGGAGAAGGTTTGATGAAATCAAAGCACAGAGGAAAAAAAAACAAAGAAAACAATAACATTATGTACAACATAGAGTATAAAAATATTGTACTGTACAGTAAGGATCTGCCAATATTTTGAGAATAATAGCAAGTGGTGGGGTCTACATGGGCAATACAGGTGAAAAAAGCAGAACAATTTCAAAACATGAAACTTTTTCTATTTCTGTCATCACTCATTCTTCAACACATTGAAGCTTTCAGGAATGACTGTAAGAAAATGTACAATATATTTGTGTCGCCCCATATATCAAATTAGATTTGTTGTAATTTTTTAATGTTTTGTTTTGTTTTACTTCCAAACATCAGAGGAATTGAGAAGGTGTTTGCCAGACACCAACAGAGACTCAATTTGAAAACTATATATGGAAATTGTTGGTATTTTGTGTTCCTTTTGGCGTGTGGCTTGATTCTTCGCACGCTTTAAGCCTTTCACCAGCTTCCGGTTGAACTTTGCCTCTCCAGATTTCATATTTTTCAGCCCGTTAGATGGACTTAGATTTATGTTAGTACTTTCTTGTTTTATTCTGTATTTTAAATACTCCGTGGGTAACAATCTACTCCTAGTAGCATGGCTGTAGATATAACATCACATGGGCCAACATGTTCAGTGTTACCAGAGCTACCAGGGGTGATTTCATGTGGCTTGATAGGTGTAAAAAGACTTCTAGTGTGGGCATGCATATATATACATGCATATATATACCCAATACTTTGCTGGGGTTGGTGTCTAGCCGGAGGATCGCCATTGCCAGGGGTATAGTGAGGCGGATGTAGTTCCTCGAGTCCTGCAGGGCTGGGTACTCAGACAAGATGAGGTAGATCCTCATAGCCTCGACATCAGGAGGAGAGTGTGGCAGCTGGGGGATCAACAGACTCTCAAAACTCTTGGTGGCCTAAAGACAGAGTTGGACACATTTTTGTCCTTTTAATGACTCTCCAAGAAGCAAAATCTGTTGTTATACCGCTATGAAATGTTTGAAAGTTACAAGGAAACCAGAGAGGTTTATGGAATATTTTCAATTCGAAAACAACTTGGATCCACCAGGCAGCACGGGTCAAATATCAGTCACTAAATTTTGGGTGAGGCTTTTAGTGGTTTTGAATTTGGCCTCGGTCTACAAACAGATTATAATTCATGTTGGACTCAGATACAGACATCTCAAACCTAACATTACTGAGCTAATGTTAGAGGATATGGCTCAGTCTTGGCTTTTTCTGCCATTGGTCTGTGGTAGAACTTGATGTACTTTCAGCAAAAGGACAATATTCACATACACATGCTTCTTAAAAGCCCTCAACTGGATTATTATAAGATGCTGTGTAACATTCCAAAGTACCACTTTAATCAGGCAACCAAAGCTAAATTCAGTCTTATTGGGAGGATTAAATCAAAATTCCCTGTCTATGATATTCATGGTGCAAATACAACAAAAAACAATGTGGGAGTTGTTGGTTTAGATATAAGCCCAAAAGGTTTTGAATTGAGTGAGTGATACTCTGTTCCACACTCAAGTCTCATCTGCAATTTATTATACCATTTACCACATCGTAATTGTTGCTATATACAAGAAATGACCAACACAGGACAGAACTTTCCTAATTCCTGAAAGTCCCCAAAGTACATGCTTAAAAGCTGCACTGATGGTTTTTCATCACTTTGGAACAGTATATGAGACTGAAAAACAACATCTGACCCATGACCCCATTATAAAAAAACCAAAATATTTAGCCGTGTTTAGAGTGAAATGTCAGACACTTTCGCTTCTTAATACACCATCTATTTGCTAACTTTGTGTGTTATTGGTTTAATCAGTGCTTTTCCTCTGAAAAACCAAATAGATGGCCACTATGGGTACAAACAAGGTTCATGAGCGATTTAAGAGTGAACTATACCAGAAAAGCTGTCGGCCTTAAGCCAAAGCAAAGAGTTGAAAAAGGCTTGGTGATTGGGTGGGCTGAAGGGAATCCATCTTTGATACAGGGAATAAGTGGTTTGATGAGCAAGAGTGTTCTATTGCTTATGAATGTAACATTTCATGTGCAGGAAGACAATTGTGTTATTCTATCGTTCAACATGTTTTATCGTCATGTAGTATGACCTCCATCTATTATAGTGTTACTTTAAACAATGAATGCAGTTCAGGTAGCACAGATCTGATGTTGGACATTATTGACTTTTCCAACACGGTTGGTGTCCTTGAATTACATGAGGCTGGGTTTGATAGAAAAGAAAATTGTTCCTGGCACACATGATGCAACACATGGTGTACCTGCTCCAAAAGTCCAGAGAATGCTGGTTTGCTGAGTGCATCAAACAGCAGTCTGACAGAATTGAGATCGATGCCTGGGATTTTTGGGTTGGTTTTGAAATGGGTATCATCACTGAAAAGAGACATAAATATGTGATTATCTGCACCATATGATATCCCAACATCAGTCACAGGGTAAAAATAGGTCCAAGCTCAGATTCAGGGGCTCTTGTGATAAAGCCTACATGTTGCTTTGGCTCATATGCCAGTCTATTCCAATCCATTACGGGGCAGGTCACAATGTAAATGTGATTATTTTCCACACAACATGAGCAATAATTAGATGTACCCACAGTTGGAACATATTTAAGTCCATCCCTGAGCATATCTCCTTCACAGCCAAGTGAGGAGTAAACACACACAAACACCGGCTCAACTGCATCAACAAATGACTGAAGGTCAGCAACTATTTACAGTGTAAGCCTTTACATTCATATAGCACAGGTTATATTTAGTGATAACAAAAAATACATGAGATGTAATCTTGTGGAGACTGTTTGCCAAACAAAAAACACTGATGCAGATAACACAGTCAACATGATACATTCTTGTGAACCGAGGCTTCAAGCACTGACCCACTTCATTCTGAGAAGTCTGTGGGCTGAAAGAGCTACGTGGGCAACTCTGGGTCCCAAATGTTATGCTAAAACAATAGAAATGACGGCTTGTGGTAAAAATAACCACAGCATATCCCCAAGCTTCTACTCTCAGAGGAACGTACAAATCCATGGCTGAATGAATTTCAATGTAATCTCTAACTGTACCCTAAAGGTTTGGATTGATGGGTTATGTTTGGAGTCACCAATATTCCCTCTATGAACATTTGGAAATACTTGTATTCATTGGACTGCAACAGTATATCAGAGAATTTAACAAGAAGATCATTACACACAGATTTGTCTGTAATTGATTTCAGAAAAAAGAGGCAGGTTCATTAAAAGATATTTTGACATCAGACTAAGATCCTGTCAAAAAAAAGAAAATGCTACTCACTACAACATCAAATTTTGTCATAGAGAATTTTGTGGCGTTTTCTCCAGGTGTATGTGTATACGTCCTTATATTTACTGTGGAATAAAATCTAATCAATTTAGGTGGAAATCACTTCTTCACGCTGCCCCCACAGGCCCTCATATCTTCTACTTACGGTAAAATAGCAAGCATAAAATCACGTCGTAAATTTAGATACATTAGTTTATGCATCAGCTCATTGGTACAGCTGCTAAATGAGTGGGCATTCTAATGATTTCATCCACTGCTAAATGAATCTGGAAATGTCACTTATTTCCAGATTATACATTGCATTATTAATATGAATCTGCAATAACTGGGAACTGAAGACTTGGTGTGAATTAAAAATAACATTTGCCACCAAATGTGACACAAAATACTCGAAGACAACTACCTCAAATTTGTACCCAAGTATCCTAATGTCCTCCAGAGCTTATTGTCAAGACATGATAAGTATCTGCTGATCCCTTTGTCCTCTTTTCCATCAAACCTACACGGATGGTGGTTAGAGAAATCCTTAGTGACCAAACACACAGCAGCGTTCCCAGCCCAGATTATCCCTATGTTGTGCAAAGTAAGTGTCGTGGTTAATCAGTTCCCAGAAAACTTGGGTGTGTCTGAAACCATCCCCTCACTCCCTACTCCCTACTCCCTATATAGGGAGATGAATATAGTGGACTATATAGTGAACTCACAAAATGAACAATCTCTTTCAAACACTACTTGCTTTGCTCTCCTCTCACTCTTCCTTGTCCTGCTGGAATCCCTTTTTTAGTGCGCAATGCATCATATATATATAGATATTTTGCTTGGCTAGTGACGGGTTAGTGACCACTGGCTATTCACATTTTTGACAATGCATTGTGGGATACTTTGAATGTACTACATTTTCTCACAAAACATTCAGACACCACTACAAAATGATGAGCTCACTATATAGTGATGAGGGGGTGGTTTCAGACACAGCCCTTGTCTATGTTTAAGTCAGCCATGTTGTTTTTCTTATTTATTTATTTGGGTGTATGCATCTGAATTACAATTATATCCAATGAAGAGATCTTTCCTTCCTTCACCAGAGTGATTTTTGAATGGTTGTGTTTCAAAGTTCCAAGAGAAGTTTGGTAATCAATCAACACACTCATTTTGATGTCAACCAAGACAAGAGATTCTGTATGTGCTATCCCCTATCCCCAAAACCACGTGAACTTTCTTTTTGTACACTTTGCAGCTGTCTATTTCAGTATGATATTACGTTCTACAAGGAGTAGACATAAAAAGTTATTCTGACAATAGCAGTAATAACTCAATATTTGTCATTGCCAGCAGCCAGTATTTCCTCCAGCTTTCTTGCATAATCACCACAGAGCTGTTAGGCCTGATGCTACCTCCTCCCTTTTTTCATGCAAACTTGTTAAACTTTTGCATTAATGCAAGTAAACATGCTGTGAAGTAAGACAAAGCTTGGCAACAATGCCTTTGTAATATGCTATACCTTTGGTCCAAGAAGCTGGCGTTCCAACATGCCGTAGAGGAGAGCTGGATTACAATGTCACTAATTAAAAAAAAAAACCAAACAAACAAAAAAACATAAATAGGAAATAAGATGTGTTAACTGATCAGTAACTGCAGAGAAAGCATAGAATTTCAACTAAATTAAGTCTTACATGTGAATATCTATACACATACAAAAAAAGAGTTATGAAATCAAATAATTTTTTATTAAAAACTTACTTTGTGACACTTGAATCTGTGTTGTACATCAGTTGTAACCTCCATGAATTTAACCTTTCATAATTGATTAGAGAGAGGCTTCGACTGATATTAATCACTCTGAAATCCTGTGGGGGAGCTGAGCTCTGCACAGAGGAAGACAGAGAGCATATAACAGCACTGGAAGGTGGTTTGCAGTTGCATTTCTGCTGTTTGCATATCAGTTCAGTACAGACAGTCTGAGTTGTGTCTCTTTCCTCCATGAAGATTAGATAAATGGGCCACGCCTGAGGTCTAAATTTTTGAGTGTATGCCATGTCTTCATTCCTGGCCATTTGCTGAATTTGTAGAGCAGACATTTGCATAGAGCACAAGTCCCATAGAGACCTGATGAAATCTTTGAGGTGGAGGCCACCCTGTGGTCAAACATTGAAAGGGGTTGAAACAGTATTATCTGTAAGCCTTTGTGGGCCAATTTTGGCCATGATCCTCTAGAGTTGTGTTAAATTTGTTCTTCAGATGCTTAATTTGAAAGTCAACTGTAACATTAAAACAGTAGAAGTATGGGGATTACAAAATCACATACCTGATCATCAGAGTATAATAAGAAACTGTGGTCCCCTCCACAGATGATTTTGGTCACAATAAACTGTTTTGAATCTAATAAAGACAGTAAAGATGAGATATGTTAGCTTTGATGTTTGATGGTTTCATTTGTAGAACAGGTATCTTCCTGGCATTCACTGCAGGTTATTTTGTCAACTGTATGCACAGCCATCTTTATAAACCACCCACATCAGATCTGATCTGCCTTGGCTACAACAGCCAGCTGGTCACATACATGACAGATCACTATCATATGAGTGAATCTTTTCACTGAGCACTTTGCTATAAATCTATGACTCAAGTAGTGACTCTTGTGGCTCTAAGTTGTTATTAGGAATGCTCAGGACATAAAATCAACAAATTTTCCAAAATGTCACTCAATACATAATGATTAACAGCAAACACATTTGTAATTTCTTCTATTCCATCGTCAAAGGCCTTTTGTTTATATTTCTTCGAAAGCTGGGACCATGCTGACCCACATGGAAAGACTAGTATCCATATTTTCTAAAGAGTCAGTAAAGATACAAATCTTCTGCTCACCTGTTCTGTGGAAATGTCCTTTTAGCAAACTGGTCCTTACAGGAAATGGGCTTCTAGCATCCCCGAGTGTTCCTGTGCCAAGCTGGCCATGGCTGTTACAACCAAATGCATACACCATACCAGACGAAGGCACAAATGCTAACGTGTGGTGCCTGACAATAGACACATTTGAGAAACAAGATTAAAGATGCACAGGTGACAAAACTAGCCATGAAGCAAAGAGTTTCAAGGAGCCACTAGCTTCAGCTGTCATCTAATGTGATGTAATACCAATGAATACAATGAATCAAAACTCTGATTCATTGCAACTACATTTTTTCTTTATCGTACAAAATATTATGTAATACTTTCAAATAGCACACAAATAAATTAACTATAATGTTCAGTTTTAGTTGATATTGTAGCAGGAGATTGGTTAGTGAACCCAAAAACTTTAGTTGGAGAATGCGTTGCATAATTTTTTTGCACTTCATGTTTTAATTAAATTTTTTTTTTAATCCTGTAGTAGATGGTAACAGTATAACCAATGGCAGGAAATGAGGAAGAAAGCATTGCAATGGAATCTCTTGGCTAAATTCAAACTGGGGTCATTCATGGTTAAGATAATACTTATTTTCCCTCAGGTAGAAAAATAGATATGTGTCAGTGTTGTTCAATGCAACATCGCCTATTGGTAATTCTAAAGTCAGCATATGTTTGTAGCTTTTGAAAGAACAGAGTTATAGATTCACAGAAAGAGAATGTATGGCTGAGTCAGTGTATCAAGTTAAATCAGACTGTAAAGGCGCACTAAATAAAATGGCAAACAAAATTTGGTGTGTTTAGAATAGACAGCACCTGCCACAGGCGATCTGAGACACCTCAGTGCCCATGAGCTCCAGCACTCGTCGGGGTAACAGCTCATTATTTGTGGAGCCGTGACCCAGTTGACCCCACGAGCCATCTCCAAACGTGAACAACCCCCCATCCTGCCAGACAAACAACACACTATTTATCATTCATCTTAAAGTTATCATACCAGGAGGTGCATAAAGATTAGTTAGGTTAATACGATTAGTTTGACAATCTGGCTGCAACAACAGATTTTGTGTGTATGTGTGTGTGTGTGTGTTTGTAATATTTGTCATTTCTCCTAAAGCTTTTTTCAGAGAAAGGATCAACTATATAGTAAGAATAGCCTAATAAGTGGCTTCTGACCTTTCAATAAAAGTTAAATTTGTACCTTTGTGAGCGCTGCCGTATGTTCATCTCCACAACTGATGTAAACAACTTTTTGAGATCTCAAAAATTTGATGTGGCAAGGGACAGCACGGTCTGAGGACAGGTACACAAGATACTTTTCTGGTCTACACTTTTATATAATTCACATAGCACTGAAGAAATATAAGAACACACACACAGATCTCTTTATCTAGTGCTAAATCAAATCAAATCAAATCAGATTTATTTGTACAGCACCAAATCATAACAAAGTTACATCAAGGCACTTTACATATAGAGCAGGTCTAGACCAAACTCTTTATAAAATTATTTAAAGAGACCCAACAGATCTAATGAACAAGCACTTGGCGACAGTGGCAAGGAAAAACTTCCTGTCAGTCATGTAATCTGGAAACCCCTTTAACAAGCTTATTCTTACCTTCTTTATCATTGAGACCCAATTGTCCTGCTCTGTTTTTGCCCCAGCCAAATACTGCTCCAGACAAGGAGAGCGCAAAGCTGTGGTCTCCACCAGCAGTTATTTGTGCCAAAGGAATACCTGCCAGAGACTTGAGGGGATGAGGAAACAACTTGCTGGGCTCTCCTTTTCCGAGGCCGAGCTGACCACTGGTGTTCTGGCCCCACGTGAACAGCTGGCCATCTGACAGAGAAATGATATATATACAAAAATGAACAAAAACTGCCACAAAGCACAAACCTTAACTTCAACAAACACTAACTGGCGCTTCATCCAAATTAAATATTGTTGGCAAAAAAGACATATAGATGTCATAGGGTTTTTAGAAAATATAAACCTTGTAGTTACTCATTCAACCAGTGTAATAATAATAATAATAAGAACAAGAAGATAAATGGAATAAGTTTAACTAAAAGGACAAAAAATTTGTAGTTTAGACTGTGAGCTACTTTGACTGATATGTTAAAAACAATCTGCTGGCGAACGAAACTAAAATGGTTGATGTGACTAAAAATACACTGAAGTTTTTAGTCAATTTGTAGTCAAGTAACACTTGATTTGACTAAATATGACAGAACAGTGACAGTAACAGTGACATCTGACACACTGAAAAAATTGTCTAGATACAAGATTCTCGATCTGAAGAGTGTTAATACTTAAGTGACTGTATCTTTTGCACCTCTAGAAAGTGCGATGCAGTGCTGATTTCCACACATTACTTGGGAGATGTGATGGTCACACAGTCTTTTCACCAACCTAAGCAATTGAAGAAAATAACTGTTTATCAAGCCAGAATGTCACATTATAAATTACATTATTAATATTACAGAAAAAGTTTAAAATATATATATAAAATTAATAATAATAACAACTTGGCTACTCATTAATTCACTAAATTGCTAGTAAAAAAGCCATGTTTTCCTCTTTTTATTGGTTGTCAAGAAGCAAAATGATGCCACCAGCTTTTTACAAAAGTCAAAATGTCTTGCCTCTGAGAGGTCATTACAATGATTCTCATGGCTTCAATTTATACTTAAAACATGTTGTTGTTTTAATTAAAAATTGTTGTTTTTAAATGCATGAACCTACGCATTCAACAGTTTGGGGGGGGTTATGTTGCTTGTTTTCTCCTACTTGTGTGTAATGATCCTATGCCAACCGTTTCAAAAGCAATTTTTTTCTCCTGTTTCAGGACAAAAGCTTTAGTTCTCCTATGGGGCACGCAAAGTCACCTTGGGATTCGAACAGCCACCTCTGCAGTTCCTAGGCCAAGCTGGCCTCCTTCACCTGCTCCCCAGGCAAAAACCTGACCCTGCTCATTCACCGCCACTGAATGGGCACGCCCGGTTGACACCATTGTTATCTTCTGAGTGTCCAGAGCTCCTACCAGCTCTGTCGTGAGGAGAAAGAGACTGTCAGACCTCAGCAGAAGTATTGGTGCGGTGTCTCCTCTAAATGGTATTTCATTGTGTTGGAGGCTCTGCTGCACCATCATGCTTCATGGACACAACCCATACAAGGCATTTAGAGCTGGTATTTTTTCTTGCCAAGAATCTTTCTGACAGAAACACAGTTCACTTCCACTTCACTATAAAGGCGGGATTGCGTCAAACAATGCTTCATATCACGTAACAGAAAACAGAGAAGTGCAGTGAAGAATGTATGAAAAACGAAAAAGAGACTATGTGAAGTGATGGAAAGAAAACTGATGTAGTTTCCTACTATAGAGATGGTTTAATACAGATAATGAAAGATACTTCAACTGCAGTGTTTAAAAAAATATGCTGAACATGATCAAGAAGATTCTGAGGTTTCAATAACACCTTTATCATGATCTCTATCAAACTGTGAGCAAATGTGTGATGAGTAAGGTTAAATAAAGTCACTGCAAGTTCAAAATCAATACATGGAATATAATCAAGGTAGTTATTCTACACACCTTTAACTAAGATCTGTGTGTATTGTATTTATTTTTTCAAAAGCCAGAAATTTGCCGATACTAAAGTAACACACAACACAAACTTCCACCCACATGATAACAATACAGACTTTTCACTGTCTACAAATACAAGCTACGTGTCAACTCACTCATGTAATCTGATGACAATTAATTTACATTAAAATACAGACATTGTCCACCAAATTAAATCATATAATGTAGAAATAAATTCTGTTACGGTTTTCTGTCAAATCCATTTATGACTGCTTATCGTAGCCAAAAAACAGACACTGTAAAATAAAGCCTGACATTGCCATTTTTTTTCTTTAGTATTTTCACTTTAGGCATTCAGTCATCCAGATCATCCGATATCCAGCCACTGTAAACACAACAGAAGTTAGACTTGCCAAAACCTGCAAAAGACAATCACTGCACATTTGGAAAAGTTTCTATGATTTCAGCCACTATGTTAGAACCACTTCATCATGAACAAAACCAGGTCAGTTTATTATCGCTTTCTAATCACTTAGAACGAGTGAAATTCAAATAAAAAAAATCAGCTTTAGGAGTGAAGTCATAATCCCTCTTCAATCAGCACCAATATAAACAGACCTTGAAAACTGGCCATGTCATGTTCACCCACATTCTTGCACATTTTTGGTAACTTTCCGCCAACATCTACTGACAGCAGTGCTAAATGTTGGGGCAAATTCATTTGTAACTGTTAATCAAGAGTTAGCTCATCTGGTGTTCATGCTGAAAGCTTACCTGGAGAAGTCCCTGCTTTGTCATGGCCCAGCTGTCCACAGCTGTTAGAGCCACATGCATACACACTCCCATCCTTCAGGAGGAATATCGAGTGTTCCCCTCCACAAGTAACTTCTTTCAGTCCCCTCCCCCTGAACACAAGACAGTTCCTTGGCTCAAACATGGGGTTTCTCTCCACACCAATACCCAACTGTCCATCCTTTGCATTGCCCCAACACAGCATGTCAGCTAGGGAAGAAGGGATGAGCACCAATGTGAAGAGGCTGAGAGAGTGATGGCCAGATGTAGGAAGACAAGATTACTCAAGCTTGAGAGAAACCCCACTTTCTCATCTTCATGTAAATTCCATCCTTGGAAATAAGAAAAAACAAAGTGAGCAAGTCATTTTTTGTCATTTGGAACATATACTTAGGACTCTTGCTTTTTTTTTTTTTTTTTTAAGAATGAAGTCAGGATGGATTTAGCGGTAGGTCCGATTGTGTGTTAGAATGATGTAAGAACTATGACAGGACACTGTGTTTAAATAAACCCTGTCAGTATAATCCCAGTTTAAGAAGCTTCAAGAAGTCCCGCCTTAATGTCCATCCACTTCCAATACATGCTTGTTACAAACAGTTATCCTAAGGCAATAAACAGAGAGGTTCTTTACAGAAGGAGACAAAAAACAAGAGGTGAAAGCAGAATGGAATCAGCTGCAAGGAATGTTTATCAGTAACACCATTTAAATCTGAAGTAATCTGATACCAAATATTTGAATATCTTTCTGTTTCTGGCCATGGGTTGGACAGAATAAGTATTTAAAGACAAATCCTTGGGCCCTAGAAAACTGTGATGGACATTTACTCAACCTCTACATTTTACAGAACCAACAGTTTAACAAAAAATTAATGAATTACTTGATAAACAGACATTATGTAGGCAACTTGAACATGACTAATGAAGAAGTATCAATAAAAACAATGAAAGCTGTTCCTGCTAAAAGAATAGGATGGCATGATCATATGATATCCCATCAGTTTTGATAATGAGCATGAAGCAGTGACAATTCATAATAAATATATGATTATTATAATCCAAGTATGCAAACCCATATGATAGGAAAGAGATCTGGGGGATTGGGGCTGATGAGCAGTGTGGCCTATATGGTTGGTCCAGAGTGAGGAGAAGTCCACTTTAAAAGCTAGGCAGCGTCATGCTAGAGGTTATTCCACCATATAGTGTCCCAAAAGTTGTTATTAATGGTTTGTACCTCATTTGTAATGCAATGGACAATAAATGATTCCAGCAAATCAAGCCTTACCAGCAAATGGTGGCAATATTGCAATCAGAATGATAGTATATATTAGATTTTGTATTATATGCAAATGATTCATCATCTGTAACATGGATTTAATATTCCATCAGCCTGGTGGCAAGAGGAGTGTCCTCGGTCTGCGTCAGCTGACAATGCAAAATAAACCAACCTGAATATTTCCAATGCACTGACTTGTTAAACTGTTTGTTAACTGAGCTACATCAAATCAGTGGAGGACGCTCACAACAACAGTTAATAGCTAACTAAGCTTAGCAGGCTGTAGCAGAGCTGACAGTCAAAACAGAAGAGTTAAAACAGAGACCCGCTTCTTAGCCAGTGTGTATTTGGTAAAACCGTCCCGTAATACATCTGTCTTGAGAACACTTAACACTTAAAACAAACAGGGGTGTTTACCTGGATAGATGCATCCTGAAATTTGGTGTCTGGTTTCGGTTCAGCTCTGAAAACAAACGCGGAAGTGCCACCGCTAACTACGTCACGAAACGCTTTCCACAAGAGCGATGTGATTGGTCCATTTTTATCCCATTCTATCCTGTGACAGGTCTGATTGACAGTCTTATACATGGAAGCCATTGTTCACTTTGATGTAAACAATTTCTTAATTCAAAATAATACAAAAAGTCCAGATGGGATAAGCCCCGGGCCAACTTCACCGACCGTTCATTTTATTTATCCTGATGATTTTACATTTTCAGCCTGATTTGTGTTAAGCAGAGGGGCAGAGCCTGGTTATATAAGGGAGTGTTTTACCACAAGGAATACTTTGCTAGGGCGGGTTATCAGAGGATTTTTATGTGAATTAAACTTTACAAGAAATAAGGTCAACATGAATTAAAATAGCGAAACTGGCCTAAAAATATTGACAAGAGTGATCAATATTCTCTGAGACCAAGCAATAGAGTATTTAAAATGCTTTTGCTGTCTAGATAACAGTTGACCGACAAAAACAGGTTTAGCTTGTGTGAGATGGAGGCTATACATTTTTTATTTTTCAATAGCTGTTACCAGCGATTTTCATGAAAGCAACATTAAATCAGCATGTTAATCACCATGCTGGTTTGTGCCTATGTGCCAATAATGGAATTTATTAAAGTGTAAAAAAAAAAAAAAAACTGTTTTGCCCAGGTGCTGCTGACTTTATTTATTTGACCCAGGTCGGTCAAAAGTTTAGGGGCGTGACTCTGCTTGTGTATGTCGACGTCACACTCTCCCCTGATTTGCTGTTGAATGCCAAAGTATTCCGTTTACTGATTGGCTCAAACTGTCAATCATTATTTTGGTCCACCAATAATCTGCTCAGGGCGTGGGGCGTCAAAGAAGGCGTAGACATTTCTAAGTCGGTGATTGGCTCAGACATTTCATAGGCCTTGTTTGATAACACCGAGGAATCAACACACGAAGACGAAACTGAGGTGGCTTTCAACTTCTACTTTCAAGAAGTCAGCAGCATAATATACGAATAAACGATCCAAGGTATGACTGTTAAGTAACGCGTCACTTAGAGATAAAGCGTAATGTCTACTATTGGATAAACCCTGAGTTTTTAGCTAATGCTAGCCAACTAGCTCGACAGTTGCTGCTGTGTAGTTAGCTAGTTAATACTAGCCCAGCCGCGACGGAGAGCTGTGTATATTTGACCTGGTGCTTTTTCACAACTGCTCAAATATTATATAATGTAATGAAGGAAAACTGTAGGACTCTTAACTGTGACGCGCTCATGAGCCACATCACTTATTTCAGAGACAGTTTCCTTGTACGCGCGCACAGCTAGCTTAATGACTGGGCAGTTGCGTCATCCGCGGGGCAGACAATTTATTCCTGATTTGGGTATTTCAATTTATTATTAGATCGAAGTTTTAGGTTGTGAATGTTGTTGAACAGAAAAGAATGGTCCCGAGAATGGGCAAGGAATATGGGAAACTCTTCGCCAGAATCTGCTATGGCCAGAGATAAATTCAAATACTTTATTCAACCAAGCTGTGGTCTTTAACATAGATCAACAGTTTGTTGCTGATGACAAAGATAACGCCAGATTTCGATATTAGAGAAGGTAAAACCAGCGAAAATTTGGCCTTTTTGTTTATTGGAACACTCGCTGATTGTAAAAACGTGCTGAATAAGAAGCAATTTACTTTTATGTGGGCAGTATCGGTTTGGATTAAAGTCTATCAACTGTGTCTGTTCTACTCCAGACTTGTCGGAAAGCAATCATGGATTAGGTTCTTGACCTCTCCAGTCCTCTCACAGCTGTTGTCATGGCCACTTTTTGTAGGAATTGCATCATGTTAAACTGCAGCGGATTGCAATTTAGATAATAACAATTTAAAGTATTCAACAGTAAGGGTACATAAACTCACACCAAATAACAGAGTTGCTTGCAGTTGCTTCAACAATAGACATTTCGGTACCATTAGTCCTTTCTCAATAATAATAAAAAAAAACCCTCTTTTGTGCAGGGACATCACTCCACCAGGACTTCTCCAGTGTTTGTGCTGTCAGGGTGATGTCATCAGCCTGTCTTGTGCGCCTGTCAAGGTGCAGTCATCAATATCTTGGCCGAAGTGGTCTTTTTCAGATGACCTTACCCGCACTCCAATTGCAACAAGACAGCCATCTCAGGTTCACAATCTTTCGGAGACAATTTTACAGCCCTTCGGAAAAGCGACACAGCAACACACGTTTTGATGCAGACAGCAGTGGCCAGCCCACAACTTGGGATTCATTTGGCATCTGGGATGATCGAATTGATGAGCCCATCCTGCTGCCCCCTAGCATTCGCTATGGCAAGCCCATTCCTAAAGTGAGCTTATCGAAAGTGGGCTGTGCCTCGCTCATTGGTCAACGCAAAGAGAATGAAGACCGTTTTCGGGTCTCCCAAATGACAGACAGCATCCTCTATTTTGCTGTTTTTGATGGGCACGGTGGACTAGAAGCAGCCGACTTCTGTGAAAAAAATTTGGAGAAATGTATCAAGTAAGAAAGTTATTAAGTCTACTATTATCACTTGCATATACCAGTCATTTTCACAGGAAATAAGTTGACACATTCAAAATTTCGAAGATGATACCCTGATCATTGTGGTCATTTTGTTGTTGCAGGAAACTTGTGACAGAGGAATCCAATCTGGAATTAGTTTTAACTAAGGCCTTCCTTGAAGTAGACAAAGCTCTCGCAAGGCACTTACACTTCTGTCCAAATGGTAAGTTCTTACACTTTACATGTACATAGACAGACCATGTATTTATATTGCATATACACACGTCAACACATATATATTGACACTCTATTCTTCTCTTTTTATAACCCAACTTACTCATCCTACTTAGGCTTTGAAGCCTTGGATTTCCCAACTGACATGACCCGAGCACTTTTGGTTAGAGGTCTGTCACTTAACCCAAAGTTACTCAGTAACAATAACCCAGCTACAAGTAGAGCAAATACTACTTTTTGACTCTTTCCAGTACTGCATCTTAACATACAGAAAGGCGACAAATTAAAGGAAAAATGTTTATATATGTGTCAATAAATCAAATGTGGATTTCAATACATAAGGCCTGAGGATTCATTGATAGATTTTTAGTAAGTATGAAAATGATATAAATCAATTTCTGGTGTCTTTATAGTAACCAGGTCTCAATCCAGTTAAACATCTGGCGGGAAAATTTAGGGAGTAACCTTTTGTTAGAAGGGTTTCTGCATCTTCCATTCAAGATCCAGAATGTTGTGTAGTTCATACCAACACCGTGAAAAGATACTTAATTTTGTTTTTTCCTTTAATTGTCACCCATCTGTTGATATTTTATCAATCTGCAAAGTACATTGTTTAGCATGGCCATTGAAACTGATTTTAGCGGTAAATTGCATACCAAAGAAATTTCTGCAGAATATTTCTCCTGTATATCCTGTGGTCTATATATTCTGTAGTCATACATAAACTAATAGTTATCTTGACTTTACTAAACAGAATAATGTCTGAAGGTAACATATTGATATATATAAAAGCTAGTATACCTGTTATGTGGCCATACATTGGCCACACTGTGTGAAATGTCCCAATATGCCTGTGTGTGTGTGTGTGCATGTTATCTATGGCAGCTGCTGACCCAGCTAAGAGCTGGAGGCCCTTGGCACCAATGTGGATGACGAGAGGCTAGATATTGAAGGAGAGTCCAGCGGGTCCTAAATCCTGGACTACTGGAAGGTTCCCTATCTTTCTCTCAATTCTCTCTCTGTCTATCTCTCTTCCCCTCTTCCTTTTCTTTTCTCACCAAGTGTATGCAAAGCTTCTTGTGAGACAGTGGTTCAGTTTAACAAGGTGGATATAATGTGTTTTGTTAGTGACAGTATTAGTCCATGAGCTACAGCACTTTTAATATGCACAGAAGGTAAAAAAAAAATTTATTTCAAAGCCCCCGGGAAGTCATGCCATTTATATGTAATTCAGGTGTCAGCAAATAAGTCCATGATGAATAAAATTTGGTGCTGTTTCCTCAGTTATCATTTGATCAATGGCAACTAAACCTTAGTATTTATGTATAGTTTTGCTTTCAGGGGACACTGTAGATCCACCTGTTTAGTAAAATGAATACATCTGTTCCATCATAAACTCTACTTTTCTGATGTTTAAAGCAATGACATTTTGTTAATTGACAGACGCATGTTTATTCAATAGTTGTATATTGTTTTCCATTGATACCACATTTAGCAATGTGTTTTACTGGATGGCAGCATTGTGGATGTAAATCACAAAAAAATCAAATGACTTGCCATTTTGATGTAATTTAGTCCCACACCACATCCAGCCATGGCCTCAATAATTAACATAAAATCAAATGTATATATATATCCAACCATGTCAAATTACAACTAAATCCTTGTAAACATTGACTCTGGTGCAAAGCTGTTGTGTTGAAATGCTATGAATGTTATCAGTGTACTTAGTAAAACTACTATTGCATTAATTTATCCACTGATCAAACCACCAGTCATAAAACTGTCCAGATACATGTTGTGAGTCCAGTGTTGTATTAACTTCTTAGTGTTTGCCTGCAATAAAAATAAGCATTGCAAATGATCGTTACCAATCCACAATAAATCAAGCTTGATAACTTTATGGTCAATTAGCGATAAGTCAAAACATAAAAACACTTAATATACAATCCAGAGAGTATTAGGACAGTAGTGTACTTGTTTTAGATGAGTTCGTTTGTGGCCTTTTGAAAATGATTTCCACGACACACATCAGTTAACATGAATTGTTTTTTGGCTCAGCCGTTAGACTAAAACTAACACTGCTGTAGCATTTGATCTGAACCTCAACTCTGTGCTGAAACAGATTGGCATGCATGTGTGACTGCCTCTGTTGTTTAATGTTCATTCTTTAATTTGCTGTAAGTCCGCTACAAGACTTTCCAGTCACGTCCTCATGTTTAAGCGTGAATGTGAGAGTGAGATATACCATGTTGTTGCTGTGACTTTCTGTGTGGACCTTTATGGCCATTCCACCTCTAATGTGTCCTTTTATGTCTCTGTAGTGCCCAGCATGAATGCAGGAACCACCGCCACTGTAGCCCTGCTGAGGGACAGCATTGAGTTGGTGGTGGGCAGTGTGGGTGACAGCCGCGCCATGCTTTGCCGCAAGGGCAAGGCCCTGAAACTCACAGTCGACCACACTCCTCTGAGGAAGGATGAGAAAGAGAGGTATATCAATGTTGTCAGTAATGCTTACAGCTTCAGAGCATGTCAGTTGTCACAAGAAGATGATATTTCTATTGTAATGTGTGTTATTACTGTGGTCATTCCTCGTGTTCCTCTCCTTTTGATTTGGCCCTAAGGATTAAGAAGAGTGGGGGCTTCATTGCATGGAACAGTCTGGGACAGCCTAACGTCAACGGCAGATTGGCAATGACACGCAGTATTGGAGACTTTGATCTAAAGAACTTGGGGGTCATTGCTGAGCCCGAAACCAAGAGAATATCTGTAGGTTTACAAAAAACCCATCTTTACATAAAGATTTCACACTTGTCTTGAGTCTTTCAGAATCATAATAAGTGATTTTATGCCAGAATATCAGGTAGTGCACTAATGCCTCTCCAAGACAAGTTAATTGAATGTTTTAATTTTAATAATGCCTGGAAAAACATCCAAGACAATACAGGATTGTAATGTATTCAGCCTCTAACCTTAGTTTTGTTTTTCAATATGAAGCTATACTTATTCTTTTCAACTGAAATGCTCACAACATTCACCTGGATCTCAACATTTCTTTGTATGTGTTGTATGTGTCCTAAATTACTATCAGTAATAACATGAAAACTGCACCTCTGAATACACTGTTTGTATTAGCTCGTGAAAAGAATCTTTTGAATGTGAATGTGCTTTTCTTTCTGTCCTCAGCTGCACCATGTCCATGATGCATTCCTGGCACTGACCACAGATGGTATTAACTTCATTATGAATAGCCAGGAAATCTGCAATGTCATTAACCAGTGTCATGACCCTAAAGAGGCAGCACAGAGGATATCTGACCAGGTACTTGATAATTCATTTATCTGTAACAAAAGCAAATCATGTATGAAGTTTGAAAGCATTGAAATTTAAGTGGCTGAAGTTTTATGATGAAGAGAAGCCATTAAGGGGTTGTTGTTAACATGATTTTTTTGAAATTCATGATTTACAAAGAAGGGGGGCCATTTTTGAGTTTAAAAACTTCTTTAACCTTTAAACTCTGTATTGGATCTTGCAAATGCGCATGGGCATGTGGAAACTTAGTCCTGCAAGGTTAAAAAAAAA
This sequence comes from Echeneis naucrates, assembly GCF_900963305.1. NCBI lineage: Eukaryota > Metazoa > Chordata > Actinopteri > Carangiformes > Echeneidae > Echeneis > Echeneis naucrates. The sequence continues at coordinate 17,901,128 of NC_042511.1, forward strand.
AAAAAAAGTATGTGCTATTGGCCTATACAAACAATAAACAGCCAGCAAATAGCCAATAATGGTAATGTTTTTATGATTATCTTCTCTCTCAGGCTCTTCAGTATGGCTCAGAAGACAACAGCACAATAGTTGTGGTGCCCTTTGGTGCTTGGGGAAAACACAAGAGCTCAGACACAAGTTTCTCATTCAGCAGAAGTTTTGTGTCCAGTGGTCGCTGGGCATAGTCAGCAGGATGTCAGGTGAAGCTGTGTGGTCTGTGGACTTAATTAATTTGTGCAATACAATTGTTTTTGTGGTAACATTATAAAGAGTGTGGTTTGTTGAAACAATAACAACAATAATAATAAGGGGTACAAGTTGTCCTTTAGAGCAGCGTGATACTTTTGGTCCTCCATGAAGTGAGAAATTCATGATGTGCGCAAAATTGTGCAGTAATATTTCTCACCACTCATACACATTCATATAAACTCATAAAAAGCCTGCAGATGTTATTGTCAAGGTTAATTTAACTTGGGCAAATTGCATTTAAAAGAAAACTCTGCATTTGCACCTTCATTTGTTTTAAACCTTCAATCACTACTGGACCATTTTATGTGTTAACAGTGGAACTACTGTACGTTGCACAGGAGAGAGTAGGGACATTCTGAGCAGTCTATTTTTCCAATTTATAGGAATTCATCAAACTCTTGTTGTAGAAGAAAAAATGTAGTTACATGTAAATACAAGTAAAACATAATCAATTTCAATCGATTGGAATATAACCACAGTGGAAGTGTGTCTATCTGCCTTAACCACAATGTCAATGTTGGAGCTTCCTTCCCATCTTGTGTGTCAAAGGATCTAAATGTACGTAAGTATTTCCAGTTCAAGATTTGACACTGCTTTGATCAAGGTCATTTTTATGTGAATATTGCTCTTCTAAACTTGTCTTCATTTCATCCCCAAAAACATGGTTCAAGGTTACATTTCTCTGGATACTTGTGATACTCATTAAAACATCAATGAAAAACTTTGATGCCATAAACAAAACCCTGAGAGTTCACAAATGTGTTAACTGGTGGCTATGAATGTAGTTTGTTAGAATAGCATTTTGCTGAGCTGGACCGTCATATGAAAATAAGACATTTGTGTTTCTTGCAATTTTAACGTTGTTCAGCCTTGTATATGTGCTATCTGTGCTGATTTGGAACAGTTCATGTTGAGGAGCTTTGAGGTGTTGGGGGTACAGAAATGTACAGTTTATGTGATGTAAATAATTCAATTTATGTATATCTGGAAAATAGAGAGTTCTGTTACGTTAAATTCACTATCTCTGCTAAATCTCTCATTAGAATATCTTACCTGCACAGGACTTTGGTTTGGTATCTGCGCTATCTTAAGCTACATTACCTTTTATTTGTACCTACATATATAATCTATTTCTGCATCTTTACCACTTCAAAATGTTGCTCACAAAGAAGAATGCACACTTACTGTAACACTAAAGAACTGTTCAGATGAGGGCCATGTGTGACATTGTGAATGTTTGCTTAAATGCCCTCCAGGACTAAAAAGTATAATCAAACCCTGCAGGGTATAAGAGTTACTAAGCTGTCTGTATTGGCTCATTCAATGTGAATGCATACTCTTCCAATGCAAGGCATTCTCAAACCATTCGATCAAATGTACAGTTTTTGTTGAGTGTTTTGTTTTTGTTGGAGCTGGACAAATACGACTATTCATATTTATTAGCACTTGTTCTGTCAGACTTATAAATGTTGTGTACTTTTCTACTTTTGTTCCCTCTCATTCACATTCACAGGACTTTGTCGAAATGCTAAGCACATGCTCCTTGTCTGCTCAAGTTATCTTTCACAATGTTTTCAATATTTCTTTGCTGTATTTTGTTTTACTGCCTTTCAAACATCATTGTGGTTGTGGACCTCAATCTGGGACGTAAATGGGAGAGGCAACAACACTGTTAATACTGTTTTTTGCTCAAAATGTGACTAATTCAAAACTAAAGGTAACAAATACCTTGTATTTGAACCCAACAGTTTTTCTCCTCAGCTTTGTGAACCATTTTATTTTAGTAAAGCAGTTACTGTAAATCTTGGTACTAAGTATAGGACTACAAATTTGTGTTTTTGGTGTAATAGAGACACTAAATTATATACACCAACAGTGAAGGGTGATGTAACTAATTTGCTCTGCTGACAACACAATCACTTTGAAATAAATTTGATGATTTCTATCACACTCTGAATTAACTTCCATCTCCTTTTAACTTCACTAATTATAATTAATTGTGCTAAATAAAATAACCATAGCAAATTGAGTCTACCAAAAGCGTGTGAGAAGACGGAAATAGGCGACCCTCTGTTGAAGTGTCCACTTGAGTGGTAAATAAAGGATTAACACCACGTGGAGTTCGGTGAGGTCCCAGTGAACTGTGGGGCGCCTGCTGTCAGGAGCTGATATTAGTCCGCCTGTCCAGTCTCTGTGCTCGGACAGTCTGCAGCAGCAACAGCTCCTGAAAGCTCCACGGTGGACTCGGGACAAGCAGCACTATCACACAGCTCGGTAAGTCTGCAACAAAACCATTTATCACTTTGTCACAACTTGTAGTTGATAATCACTTTGGTATTTTAAATTCTGCTCTGCATTCAATCGTGAGCTTGGGTGTGCAGGGGGCTTTTTGTCTGGGTGATTTGAGGATAGTTCACCCGTTTACCAAAAAATTCAACCTTCATTCACTAAATCAGAATAAGCACTGAAGAGGTTTGGATGTTTTAGAGATGGTCAACCATCAGAGTTATGTTAGGAAAATGCACATTTAAAGCACAAAAGAAGCTGCTTTGAAACATGGTTGATATATTAGACTGAATAAAGTTTTTAAATACTTACACTGAGTGTTATATCACCAAATATAACACAAAGGTTCTTAGGCCACAGAATTTGAAAGGTATTCTCTGGCCTACACCCAAAATGAAATTACATGGCAACAAGTTACTAGAAACCCCCGAAATCTCCCCGTTATGTCAAGGATAAGTATATCAAGAACTACAATATCCGCCACTTGGTATTGAAGCACAGTGATCAGAATAATTTTACTGGACTTATCTATTCATTTCTTTAATTTATGTTTTTGCTTAAGAAACTATAAGTTATCTATGAAATCAGCGTGTAAGTGTATTTGAACTGACGACCACAAACCACAGAGTTCATTGCAAAATTCAGCTCTTTGCTCGGTTGGTCTTCTTGCGTTCTCATCACACAGTTTGTATGTCTGGTCTGTTTGTAAAGTAAGGACAATGGATGGACAATTTTTTTCTTCAGTAGTCAGCCCTTTCCTTATATTATTCTAGAATGTTTAAATATGGAACATTTCAGGCTTATACAACTGGACATGAATTCACACTTAATATGTTAAATAACATTCAAGAAACTCAGCCTCAAACATCGCAATTCATGAAAGCTTGGTGTGCTGTTACTGAATGATTTTCCCAATGAAGTTTAAACCGTGCCCAGTTGATGGTTTTTACTCCCCTGTCATGTTGCAAACGAAGGAAATTTATCAATCAAATCTCTAAGTCAAACTGAAGACAGAGAAAGTAAGACATACTCCAGTGCAGTTTGAACTGTGGTTGCACTTCACGTGGGCAAATCCATCTCTTTATTTTTCCCAGATAAAAAAAAACAACCAAAAACTTTGACTTTTGACTTGACATTTTTTCACAACCTTTTATTTATCTCTGGACCCTTTGGGGAGGTCTAGGTAAACTAAAGTACTCTACTGTGAAAATTAGCTTCACCTTAACTAGCTACAACAATAAAATACTCCCCACACGCATTTAAAGCATTATTTGATCGTGTCATACAACTGAATCATAGTAATTTATCACTTACTGAGGCATTATTTCTGTGGAACAAGTGCTTTTTTTCATCTTTTCACGACAAGTAAATTATTTATTTTATAAGAGCGTATTAATGTTCAGTGATTTCAACAAATGTCCTCTTTGTTTTAGGCACTAAAACACTGTGTGAGACTGATTCGTACAACGTCGCTGTCATTTGTCAAAGTCACCACTGCAGAGAATAATGGAGAGAGCCAATCACATCAACATTGCTATGATAAAAGAGGTCGGCACCAATGGGACAGTCAGGTCGAAGATCATCACCGCCATGGACCAGTGCAAGCAGCCATGTGGATCCACTGTAAGCTTCCACAACATCCAGTACAAAGTGCTGCTGAAGAGCGGCCTCGTTTGCAAGAGGAAAACCAGTCACAAGGAGATACTGGTGGAACTAAAGTATGTAGCAAAACCTGAAAATGCTCTGCTTCGCTATGGCTTTTTTTTTTAAATTATTATTCTATCTATCTCAGTTGTATCTTTCTTTTTCATTCTAAACAATACAAAATCTTATCTTATCTTATATTATTATTTTGGTTAGTTGCCCACGTTTTAAAATTATTTTTAAAAATCCTATTATTTTTGGTTTGTTTACTTTTGATAGCAAATTGTAAAATTGGCTTAAATCTCTTCAATTTATTGTTATATCATCTTTTAATTTGAGGCGATCATGTTGCAGAAAAACATTGGTCCCCATGTTAAGTCATCATGGTTCACAATATCTTTATCCAAAGTGGGACAATAGTGAATAGATTCGAACATTCGTTTCTTTCTAATGGTATTAAATACAACTGGCATTTCCCATGGACGAATGAATCATTTCACTCAACTTTTTGGGCCGTTTCCCACCTCAGTGTTAATTATATGATATTAAGCATGGTTTCTTGCATATAATCTCTCCAATGCACTAAAGAGCAGTCTGGCAGAGGAACGAATTAAATTCCGTCACGTGATCCACTGCCAGGCTTTTATTCTGTCTTTTAATTCCGGTTTATATTGCTGATTCTCTGATGCCTTTGTCTCACTGTTCTGATGTCAAAGGACTTGTTATTGAGTTTTTTCGTTGGTTTTTAGATCTTTTTTTTTCTGTCTGCTGTGAGAAATGTTCATTGAATCTGGGACAACCTTTCACTATGTGGATGGAGGAAGGAAAAGAACAAGTGCTATGAGGAATACGAATCACTTATTTCAGACCCTCATTAATCCACTTTGTTTCACCCGCTTCATAAATGTTATAAAATTGTTACTATAAAGTTAAAACCTTAAAAATCCACTTTGAATGAATAAAAATGGATAGTAAATGCCTTTAAATGTATTTATTTTGGTTTAACTGGTTACATAAATCTGTTTATTTCATGTCCTGCAGTGGGATTATGAGACCTGGTCTGAATGCCATTCTTGGGCCTACTGGAAGTGGAAAATCTTCGTGAGTATTGCACCAATATCTGAAAGTCTCTCTATTCACTGTGGATATATTTAATGTTAATGTTTTGGTTTTCAAAGATTCTTGGATATTCTTGCTGCGAGGAAGGATCCCTCAGGTCTGTCAGGGAAAGTACTCATTGACGGAGCGCCACAGCCTCCAAACTTCAAATGCCTCTCTGGCTATGTGGTTCAGGTACTTTGAGTTATTTTGAAATACTTAAAACTTGAACTGACTTGTATTTCATCCACCTGGTACCTAGTAAAAAAGAGCTGTAAAGACAATGCTGACATGTTATCAGTTTAATTTGGAGCAAACAGAGTCTTGTACATCCAGAGAACATGGCTTTCAATTTGATTCGTTTTTGCCCATTGTCTTATATTCTCTTTTAGTCTCTAATTTTCAAGGGCAGGTTCCATAGATACCAGCAGCATACAGAGACTTCATCTTCAAAGTTCATCCCATACACATGCTCATGTAATCCTTGTGTTTATGGTAACAGGAAAGTGTTTGCCAGTTTCTAATAGATCCCCAGTTGTCTGCATTGATTTTGCCCCAAAAAAAAAAAAAAAAAAAAAAAAAAAAAGCAGCAGAGCAGGACAGTATAAATCTTCTTCATCTCAATCCCCTATGAAGTTTGACGTTGCACTCTTGTCTCCCTCCCAGGATGATGTGGTCATGGGCACCCTCACAGTGAGGGAGAATCTGCGTTTTTCTGCAGCGCTGCGACTGCCCAGCTCCATGCCACAGGCTGAGAAGGAAGCTCGAGTCAGTCACCTCATCAAAGAACTGGGTCTCACAAAAGTGGCTGACTCCAAGGTTCAGCATGCCTCAGTTATTCAACTACCCTCTCAGTCAGAGATGTCTGTTGAGCATCAGGACAGACTGGATGATCCCCAGTGTTGTTGTTATTTCTTAGGTGGGCACACAGATGTCCAGGGGAATCTCAGGAGGAGAGAGGAAGAGGACAAATATTGGCATGGAGCTGATTAGTGATCCGTCAGTTCTCTTCCTGGATGAGCCAACCACAGGGCTGGATGCGAGCACTGCCAACTCTGTCTTACTGTTGCTGAAACGGTAAAGAAAACTCAGTCTATTACTGGTTGTTCAACAAAGATTGGACTTCAAAGATTGAATCCCCTTAGAGGATCTTAGATTTTGAAGTATCTCTGAAAAATGTGTTGTATATGATCACTATATATATATCAGTTACTGTGAAGTGAAAATGCAGTGTCTTTAGTATTTACTAATGACATATTTACATATATCTTATTACATCTGTTTCCAGAATGGCCAGTCATGGAAGAACCATAATAATGTCCATCCACCAACCTCGCTATTCCATATATCGACTGTTTGACACTCTGACTCTGCTGGTTAGTGGTAAAATGGTTTACCATGGACCAGCCCCAAATGCTTTGGACTACTTTGCCAACATCGGTGACTCAGACACTCACTTCTGTCTTTCTCTTCATATTCTCATGTTTAAAAACTCCAGTAGCTGAAGAATTTACTGGAGTTTTAGGTGTAAATTGCCCACAAAAAGGTTTTGCCAGTGTCTTAAACAGTTGAAAGCCAATATTTGTATAACACTGCGCAATTATTAATATGTTTTTTAGGCTATCCCTGTGAGCCCCACAACAATCCAGCTGACTTCTTCCTTGATGTCATTAATGGAGACTTTGCTGGTGCAAACATGACCAAAGTGCACAGCTCTGAAGGTAACAGCATCTATGACCTAAACCATGATTTATATTTTTTCATGAGTTGAACCAAAAACATCTGATGCAACATTTTGGGCCTACAGGGAAAAAAATAACTGCCAGTCTTTGAGCTGTTGTATGACTTCTTGACATTTTGTAAACTATAAAGTAGATAACAAATCAAAAATAAAATGTTAGTTTTAGTTCGTTAGCTGAGATGTAAGAGACACAAGGGACAATTAAAGTCATTCATGGAAAAGGACACAGCATCATCTGCATATAGCATTATAACTTAATAAAGTGTGCTGGTTGAACCAGGCAAGATAAACAATCAAAAAACGAACATGCTCCTCAGAATGTCTCGTCCAAAAACCGTTTTTCTTTCTTTGAGATTCAAACTGCACAATTTACATTTCTAAGTACAATGCTGAATGTGGTTATTGGTCTCTGTTCTACTTTTGAATATATTCATTAGCACAGGCTTTCTCCCCCTCTTTATGTGCTCAGATTTTGATTCTGAAGAGCTCAGCAGCTCCAGGCAGAGCATTGAGGAGCACCTGATAAAGGAGTTCAAGACCAGCAGCTACTCCAGCGATGCTCGAGCTGAGCTGGACCGCATTATCCAGGATAGGGGCTGTGTCTCACGTCCAAGATCCTGCACCATCACGTACAACAGCTCCTTTTTCCACCAGCTACACTGGGTGCTACAAAGAACTTTCCAGAACCTCATATTGAACCCACAAGCATCAGTTGCCCAGGTAAAAATACATTCAAATGCAGCTTTCAGAACTAACCAAAACTAAAGCTGGAACTGCAGGATTCAGAAGATTAATTAGATTTAATATTTGGTACAGCCAGTGCAATGAAAATAGGGTTAGTGTTTTCTGTTCATGGTCTTGTCTAAGTTTAAGTTTGGCCCTTCTTCTATAGGTTTGGTCCATTTTCTTCTTAAAAAAGGCATACTTGAATAATAATCTCTATACTTGGAACTAGCCTGCCTTGAGTTGTAATGAGAAGAGAATATCCATTAATACCTCAATTGTGTTGTTGTGTGTATATATATTACAGAGTTTCTTCAAAACGATTCATTCGTATATAAGAGCATTTCCAGCTAAATCAGATGACCACTGAACGCTGCTTCATGTGTAGAGAATGAGCAGAACCTTCCATTAATGTATTGGCTAATGGATTTAATAGTGAACTTCTGATTTCTGTAAATAGTCAACTCGAGAGTGAAGTCAGGCATATATACAAGTTGAGTCCAAAGACCTAATTTTGGATTCTGTTCAGCTCTGACTGATAGAATTTTTATTTACTTTTAGTTCAAACATTTAAACCTGACAGAACACCACAATGACTCTAAAGATTCAAAGGAGTAGAAAACACCCAGCGTCAGTACTTTTACCTTCATGAAAATGATGCATTAACAGCACTGAAGAGGGGTCAGCACTGAATGGTCTCATTAGACACCCCATGGCAGCAAAATGCCATTAGAAGTCTCCTCACTTTAAGAATTAATAACTGATAATCGGCCTTAAATAAATCAGAATAATCCTACAAGGGGACTCTAGGTGGCGTGGGCACCATAATCGGCTTTGGTGACTGTTGTGACCCCACTCTTGCCTCTTAGGGCCAGGATCTGAACTGATATCATATCTGGCCGAAGACCCTCGGCCCTGCTTTGGTACCCATCACATGATGGCGTCAGGACGATGAGGGGAATGAGGTGAAAAAGGCTCAACCTTATTAGCTTATCCCCTCACCCTGGGAACCGCTTAGTCCTGTCATAATCTGTAAATTGTTGAGATTAAAACTTGTCTCGCTTTCACTTCTCTCACCCCTTTTTTGTCGTCTTCACTTATCAGCTGGTCCGTTTATTGTCTCAGATCGCTCCGTCTGTAGGAGGAGCATGCTATCTGCTTGACCATTAATCCACAAAACATGGCCTTTCTGTCAGTGAGGACATTGCTTAAGTTTTATTTTCTTTCTTCAAAAACAAAACAAAACTCAGCACAGTCCACATTCACCAGAACTGGATTACCAAATGGCTGCACTGATGGTTCAGTTAATCCCCTCATACTCACCACCATTTGCCCTTTTAACCCTTTTTCGGGCAAGTGACTAATGTGGTACCTTACTTGGAAGTTACCATGTATATATCACTTGCCCGGTTAACGGTTAAACATTTTAGAAACATCAAATCTGTGATCAAGCCAGCTCCCCCATGATATAAGTCACAAAGAAGTTGTCTTTGTACAGCCCCAAAATAGGTGTTTATGACAGAACTCGCTGTTTGAGCAGAGAGAGAAGACCAAGAGCGGGAAAACCTGAGTAACACATACTGAGAATATCTTCAATGTGACCCAGAGGTATTTCAGCCTGGTGCCTTCAGGGTCATAATGTAACACTTGGGGATACTTGGATACCATTCTGTAAGTGCCGAGAAAATCTCACAAGACGTAAATATTCTTTGCAAAATTAAATGTCATATGAAGACCTAAATGGAGTCACCAGGTGAAAACAGGCCAAGCAAGACACCAACCACCTTCCAACCACTGTTCAAGTTTGGAACCTATGTAGTCTGATGCGTATTTAAAAATGGGACTGTGTAGATTTTCATCAAAGCCTCTTTTGCTTAAGTGTCTCATTCCTTTGTCCATGCAGCTGGGAGTGCACATTTTCCTTGCCCTCATCGTTGGAGCCATTTTCTTCAGCGTCAAAGACAATCAGAGCGGTCTCCAAAACAGGTGAGAGCCCTGCTGAAACAAACACTGCAATTCCTACAAGGCCATCAGTACCTTTCCAAATATTTTATACATTATACATTAAATAAGTCTTCAGCTGCCCAGTAAATGATGTGACTTTCCTGCAGTTATCACCTGACAGAGTCAAATGTCCACTTTTTGTGAGAGGCAATGGCAGGATTCAGAGGTTGATAAAGGAAGCAGTGAAGAAAGTGAAGTTATTATTATATAAGTCATGGAGGAGATGTGTCATTGTCATCATGGGTAAAAAAACCTTCATTGTTTAAAGACAATTTTATTCAAAACTCTGTAGTCCTCAGGACTGTCCAACTACCCCAACTGTGGGAAATATGAGAGTTTTCTATATTATGCTGTTTAGGTCTACATGGTTTTAAGTAGCCATCTGCAAAACAAAAATAAATATATATTCACATATAAGTTGTAAAAATAGCAGAGCATAAAGTGGGTTTTATTTCTACTGTAAATAAATCATACCTATGTCTGTACTCTGCTTCAATGTGTGCACTAAGAACTTTTTTCAGAAGAAGCTTTTTCATTGTGTATTAGGAAGATTTGCATAGGAAATAGGATGGGTACATTGATAACTGCAGCCTGTTTCCTAATGAATGCACAGGTTTTCAAATCAGTCTGCTTTTTATAGCAAAGTGTGAAAAGTAGAGCAATTCTTGCATAGCTAATCCTCTTACCATATTTTATTGAGCACAGCCTGGTACTCACAAAGCCCAATGAAGCACAACAGAAATCTCAATGGTCTCTCTCTAACCCTTTCTGTGCATGGTTCAGTGGAATATAAGGGCCTAATGTCATTAAATTCATGGTCAATGCATTGGCAGTATGGCAGACGCCAGTGTATGTGACTTAAATGCCTCACCTTATTCACCCCTCCTGCCTTTTTAATGGGTGTGGGGTCAGTTGCTGGGGCCGCAGTAGAGTCATTTAACTTTGATGTCTATGTAGTTATACATGCACCACAACACTTGTAGTACCATTAATCTGCACTGTGACTGAGTTTATTGCTGCCACCTCTCTTGAGCTTAAAGCAAAGAAAAGCTAAGAGATTTGTATTGATGCATCACATGTCATTACGCCTAAGCTACATGTGCTTTACTGGTCGTATGTTTGTTGAGTTTGGTAACATTTTGTAATATAATTGTGGCGCCAGGAAATTTTTCAACTGGTCAATATTGGAACCAGTTGAATGAAGTAAAGTGTAGGAAAACAAATCCAAGCAACCTGTTAGGTAGAAGTCAATTTTCTTTGCAGAGTTTAATATCACTAACCATAAATTTACAATCTTTGCAAAGAAAAAGAAATCATACTTCTCTTGAAAGACTGAACAGATTTGGTTTTGTTGTTTTTTACAGGATGGGTGCACTCTTCTTCATCACCACCAACCAGTGTTTCAGCACTGTATCCACAGCTGAGCTCTTCATCGTAGAGAGGAAACTGTTTGTGTATGTAATCATCATTCATGAAAATTTCCTTCAGTGAATCCTGTCAAGTCTTGAATGATAAAAGTAGAAATTCTGCAATTTTACATTTATTCACAAAATTAGGAATAAAAAGTATTTATTAGATTTCTTTTGTGTTAAAAAAAGATCAAATATCACTGAGTTTTACTTTGATACAGAGCAGCTCATAACTGCAGTACATAAATAATAATGCCGTAGATAATGAAGGATGAAAATAGTCAATTGGTTTCATTTAAACATTTGATTTGATTTGACCAATTATCTCTTTTTTCTTTGGCATTAATCTGGTAATGTAGACACTGGCCAAGAGCACAGTATTGAATCATTAAATTAAATTAAGCTATAAATACAAACAATATAAACAGACCAAGACAATGCTTGCACACTACAAAAGAGAACACAATATGACTACAGACTAAAGAAAATATCTATGAAGCTCTAAAGTCGTAATCTCTGTTATATTTAATTCTCAGTGATGAATTTCTCATGCTATTCTTTCTTGACAGGCATGAGTACATCAGTGGATACTACAGAGTATCCGTCTACTTCCTGTCTAAAATCCTGTCTGACATCACTCTGCGTACCATCACCTCAATTATCTTCAGCTGTATTGTATACTTCATGATCGGTGAGATGAACAGATCTGTGAATTAATTTGAATGAATACATTGGGAATAACTTAAGATCTGAACAGAAGATTAAATGCACATTTTTAATTTAAACCTAAACTCATCTGTGTGTCAGGGCTCAAATCCACAGCAGAAGCCTTCTTCATCTTCACGCTGACTGTGACTTTGGTGGCCTACACAGCCACAGCCATGACCATGGCCATCTCAGCTGACCAGAGTGTCGTGGCTCTCGCCAACATCTTCATGACCATCACCTTTGTTTTCATGATGGTGAGAAGGAGCAACATAGAAACACAGAAAAATATAAATAGTACAATGAAAATTTTCTGTTTTTTTTTTTTTAGGTTTTTAAGGTTGTTAAAATAATGTTATGACTAAAACATATAACTTTGTATAGTATTTCAAATGGAAATGCTGTAAATGACCCGTGGATCACTTTAAACATTTGTAAACAAATTCTACAAAATTAAAGTTTTAAATAATCAATTCAACGCCTTCCTCGATTCCAGATACTTGTCACCAAAGTGAACAACAGAAAGTTATCAAATGACCATATTATATGGATGTGCTTCATTTGCACTGCAGATAACGTGCAGGCGTTCTGGTGTTATCTGTGCTGTGTTGATTTTAACTCTTTTACCTCACGATACAAATAAAGCAACATGATCTGAGTCAAATTTTTCTTCAAGCCACCTTCACAAAATCTTAAGAACACATGACAGAACACAGAACACATATATGGTGTAATATTAGCAACAACATTACACAGATCATGTGACACACAGGAAAAAAAAAGATTAGCGGAAAGAATCTTTACGTCAGAGGAATCGGGGACTGAGGATTCGTATGAAATGTCTCAGATTATCCAGTGGATTGATTTTCGCCATTTAAATGATAGAACTATGTTCGATGTTGCAGGAAAGGGTCAGGTGACTAACAGTACTAAATATTATTGGTATTAACATCTGTGCTGCAATGAAATATTAAAAATGTCCCATAACTTGAATTTGGATTGTGTTTTTAGATTTTCTCAGGTCTCCTTGTGAACCTACCAACCATCCCTGACTGGCTGGCTTGGCTGAAGTACTTTAGTATTCCTCGCTATGGTCTTGCAGTAAGTCGTCAATTTAAGGAAGGAAGGACCTTCATTCAGAGTAAGAGTAAAAATTACGGTGTCAAATAACATTCTTACACTATTACACTTTTACCACTATTCAAAACATACACAGTTTGAGAGAATACAATACTGAGCCCATTTATTAAAAGTAAAAATCAACCAATATTCGATTGGTCAATACCAACATCAACATCAAGACAACACTTTTTTGTATTATATAAAGATAAAGCTTAAGCTCACAGTGCTGTTTACTTCCTACTGCTCAGCATTCATTGTGTGTGCCGTTTCTGTCCAGGCCTTGAAGATCAATGAGTTTGTGGGTTTGAAGTTCTGTGAGGAGCCTGTGATCCAAAACGGCAACACTTCAGCATTCATGACCAACTGCAGTGTGAGGGCAACTGGCTTAACGTGAGTAGACTTTACTACAGCAGAGTCTTTGGTTGTGAGTTATTGCTGCATAGCACCTTCCCAAACATCCCAAGACATTTCCAATCTCATGTAACAAATAGATTTTTTTTTTTTTTTACAGTCATCAAAATACTTTTAGATAACAAACATGTATGAACTAATAAATTAGAATAGGGATGGTATGTAATGTGTAACTGGGACATGTCTTGTTTCAGATGTACAGGAGAGCAGTATCTGGACTACCTGGGAATAGAGTACTCAGCCTGGGGACTGTGGGAGAACCACGTGGCTTTGACTGTTATGTCAGCCATATTCCTCATCATCGCCTACCTGAAACTTCATAACATCAAGAAGTTCACTTAAATTCTTTTTTGTCGTCAGTCAGGCAGTTCAGCAGATGTTGACAAAGAGGTGCTAAGACTGGAAGTGTTGAAACAAGACTAGCTCCAAAACTCATAAATGAAAATAGTGTACGATTTTTGAGATTGATTTTGAAGCTCTGATTGGACAATCAGGAATAATCTGAAAACACTGGAAACTGTTAACCCTGCTAACCCTAACCCTAACCTGCTGTTTGGATGTCTGCTACCAATTAATACATAAAGAAGATGAAAAGCAAAACAATAAGTAACCCTAACCCGCTTATCCCGGGTGGGGTCGCAGGGGAGGCATTTCCCCTAATTACCTTTTAGAAGTGGGTCTGAACGATTTCTGCATGAGATGGAGATTTTAGGAAATACTATTATATCCACTGTCAGGTTCCAAAATAATTAGAGTCCATTGCATGTAAAGATAACTCATCTAACTCTCTGCAAGAAAGAGTAATAGTTTTTTTCGAATGGATCTTTCAGTAAGTGTGCCGATGGTTTGCACGTTTATAGTGTAATTAAAATGCAAACCAATTCCCATCATCTTTGGCAACTTTTTACTAACATAGTTGGACAGTATTTTTCACTTTGTCAGAGTGAAGCGTTAAAACTGGGTCTATAACTGCATTTATAGCATTTTAAAGGTTTCTGCATTATTTTTGACTATTTACTTTTGGTGTATTGAAATCAGACTATTTCCCTTTTTCAATACTTGTGTTACCGAGTAAAGTTGATTTATTTTGCCTATACAGATTTTCTTAAAACAGTGATGTAAATTTTTTTATTGTACCTTAAAAGTCATTATTTGTTATATCTGTTAAAATTTAAGCAGTTAGAAATTTCATTTTTGTTCACATTTTCTATTATTTCAAAGCAAACTTCATATGTGCATTCGTATATTGTGATACAACCATGAACATTTCATATGACTTTATTACTGTTTATCTTTTACAATATAGTCATTAAATGCAGTGTTTTGAAGGTGAGCCACAGTAACTCTGTTGACATGGATGTTCTTTTTTGTTGGATAAAGAACATAAAGAAGTAACACGAAATTTCAGATTTTTTTGGGATTTTCGTAGAATTATGTAATTTGGTTGAATCATGATGATTTGACTTTGACTAATTATTTCAAGATATTTAGATTATTTAATAATTTGTGGTTTTTAACCACAAAACATAAAACCAGATGAAGCAAAACAAATAAAACTGAATGATTTAGAAACTTTTGATAACACTTTATTTGGCATCAAAACAAAAAAAAAATAAATGCACTGTAAAAAAAAAAAAAAAAAAAAAAAAAAAAGTAAGGCAACGGACAAAGAAAATATAAATGCATGGGTTTCCCATGAACACTAGATGCACTCCAAATCGAAGTTTGTTTCAAGTTACAATATGTATCATAATAGGATAATAAAATATTTAATTTGAAGCTTAAATGATGTACAGAACATGAATAAATGTAGCAGAATGTACCACACTTGTACCTACTGTATGTTATGATGATGAAAAGTACAGCAAAATTAACATCCAGAGGAATCAGTTTTTGAAATATTAAATGCGCGGCTACAGAGAATAGAAGCAAATGAGAATATTTCTCATGGCATACTAAAATTATTTGCTGTGTACTCTGTGCAAATGAGAATGTCTGCAGCGTGTGCATTACACCCAAAAATTGTGTATAATACTGTGATTTAATAAGTACTGTAAATCCTTCAGTATCCTGTTTACGAAATACTTGATAATATTTAGACAGAGGGTAAGGAATACTATAAGATGTCTCTTCAGGAGAGCCTCACTCGTTTTCAGTGCATTTAAATGTATGAGGTGAGGTCAATTTGACCTTGTCACCGGCTTTTAATATTTCATGGAATTTAAACAGCTTCAATAATTATCTCCAAATTGGCCCATATTTGAAGATATTTGTACTGCTGAAGGGAAATTTCCAATAGTTTCCTGCCAAAGTGGAATATTCTTCAGCGAGCCAAGACTTCACACATGGCTACTCCCGTTTGTGCTTGTGTCGAGGCCGTCACTGGACAGAGAAGAGGCCGGACGAGGGCGGAGGCCCACAGGAGTGGCCGGCTGTGGGTGGCTGACCTGTGAGACCATATCATCGGACTCACAGAGTTCCAGTTCCTCCCTCACCAGCCTCTCCATCTGCTCATCCTGACAGACAGAAACTGGGTAAGTTATACACCATCTGCACTACGTGTAGATACAGCAGGATGGTTTGGATTTTACTTTGAGTGGTGATGTATTGATTGATTGTTCTGATTTTGTAGTAACTAAAAGCTCCACTATGTGTGGCAGATATTTGTCTGATCCACTGATAATAACAAATATTGATTTTAACAGCTTAAAGTGCAGTTACCTCACTGATTGCATTTGCACTGCATCTCACCTCCATGGCATCCAGCAGCCTGCCCACCACATCTCTCCTTTTAAGTTTAACTCTCTCCATAGTTTCCAGCTTCACGATCACAGCGTCTATCTTTGACACGATGCTGCCGATAGAATGTTCCATCCTGTCCACACGTCTCACCAGCCTGAGAAACAGTTGATCTCTTATTAATGTATATGTTCAAATACATGTCATCATCATTCATGTTACTATTTAAAAGATTCTAATTACAATTTAGAAGCCTAAGTAATGCCAGTTTTACTAGCCTGCCATGATTATCTGACTATTTCAGATGATAACAAATCTGTTGGTCTTGATGCATTTTTTGGATGAGAATTGAGATTACTCTCTGAGTAATGGTTTAGGTCGGGGCAGCTAAGTAGCATCAGAAAACTTCAGCTGTGGTTAATAACAAGTTTTACCTTAAATCATGAGAAATTGCTCTCGCAATAGTGCAAACTTGATAATGCTGTATTGTGGTAAGCAGCATAGATATTGTAACAAACAATAATATATATGGAAAAACATTTAATACTTAGTACTTTCATCCATCCATCTGATGTGACTGGTGCATTTAAATTAGAATATTTTATATTTTTGATTTTGCTAATTAAAAAAATTTGTGGTTGGTGGGTTAGGGTTAGGGTAACCCTAACCCTAACCTCTGAGAACTGACATCAGTTTAATTTTGATTAAAAGGAAAGTGCTAGTTGGCTTCAATTTTCATCTAATTTACAGAGTAAGACAATTTTAAGCTTCTTACACTTGAAATTCTTCATACGAGACACCACCCGAGCTGCTGCCACGGCGACGAGAGCTGTGGCCACTGTCCTCATCATCGTCCTCCTCCGAATCGTCCTGGGTACGAGGGAAGCTCCGTCCACTACTGGGTCTCGTCAGCGAATTGCGTTCCAGATCCAGGTCCTCCTAGCATACGAGCAGAAACACACTGAACATCTTTGTATGCTACCACAGTATGTGCTGCTTTTTCTGAGAATTATTCAGTCACTAAAGTCAAAGGGATAAGATTTGGGCATCATTACTCACTCTCTCTTTCTCTAGGTCGTCTCTCATTTGCTGGTGTTCATGCTCTGTTAGCTCCTGATCGCCATCATGATCATACTTGGCAAAGATAGCCTGAATCTCTGCATCGCTGTGGCCCTTTCTAAACAAACACAGTCCATCCACACTGAAAACAGATACTTGCAGGCAACCACAACAAAGTAATCCCAAGCATAGCACTGATATCATAATGTTTGATAGCTTTCAGAAGGATTTTGAGGTTTGGGTCACCCTTTAAGATCCTGACGGAGTTCATCAAGGTTCAGTTTTCCACCAGCTTGGCGCAAACTGTCAGAGATGTCATCTACCACTGTCTTCTTTAGTCTCAATTTCATCAAAGCTTTGTTACAACCCTAACAGAGGGGGGTCAGAGAGAAAAAGACAAATCAGCTGGCATAATCTTGACAATTTATATGTTCGACAGAACAGAAAAAAATTATTCTTACATCAATACTTCAAATGTTTTTAAATCTGACTGGATTCCCCAAACTCATTTGGCCTCAGCCACTATCTAAGCAAGGAAAAACCTCTTCTGGCTTTGCGGATTACAGCCAATAGCCTATTTCTGCTTTCTTACCTAGACCCTTTGTTTGAGCTGTGATTTATGTGCATAGATGTCTGTGTGTTTCTCTAAAGTCTTTCTCAAAATTTCATCCAAAACTACCACCGAAATACAGTGGCCTTCATTTTATGTAGTGCTATGATTATTTGGATGTGTGGACATGATCAGTGTTCACACACTTTACTATGTTTCGCTCATTACTGTCAAATTACATCGAATTACATCAAGAACATAAAATTATACAGGGTTGCTATTTCTCATTATTGATATGTATAGGTCAATACCTTCTTAATGAGGTCAGTCATCTCCATCTCAGACCTCTGCTGGGACATGTCAGCCTTCACCTCAGAGTACGTGTCATTGATGATGGCTAGGAACATGTTCTATACAGAGAGACAGAGAAAAATCAAGTTAAGCAAAGCCACATTTCAACCACAAACAAAGTTAAGATTTCAATACAATAGGTGAGCCACCCCTCCTGCTCACCATGAGAATGAAGAAAATAAAGAAGACAAAGGTGGTGAAGTAGATGGGTCCAAGCACTGGGTTTGCCTCCTCAATCTCTGAGAACTCAAAGTCTCCCAGAATGATGCGGAACTGGGTAAAACTACAAAAAGATCAAAATATTTCAAGATTTTTAAACATAAGAAAACTTTCACAGTTGGAAATATTTGTACCTTAGTGGCCTATATTCATATTAAAATATTCCTACATGCTGGCTTGGAAAGTGCTGAAATCATTGACTTGGGTCCCAAACACCAAGTAGGCCAGCTGAGCATACGCCAAGAAGATGATGAAGAACATAATGGCAAACCCAACAAGGTCCTTGGCACAGCGGGACATAGTACTGGACAGCTGACTCATCGTCTTATTGAAGTTGATAAACTTAAAAAGCTGGAAGAAAGTGAACAATGACTGTTAGCATCAGTCTCCTGATGGTCACAGGGTTCTTCTTTGTGCAGTTGTAGCTTTGCAGTGATTTAACCCTGAAGGAAAAAGATTCATACCTTGACCCAGGAGAAAAAGACAATGACAGCAGCTATGTTGTTAAACTGGATCTGCAGGTTGGCCAATGGCTCAAAGCTGGGATGAGCAGTGTGGTTCTCCAAAAGGCCTTTGAGAAGATTGCTAACCATGGCTGTCCTGGTTATGTTCATGATGATAGCGACAACACTCAACTTAAAAAAAAGAATAAAAAACAAAGTCAAAGAATGACTATTAAAATAACTCCCACATTTCTTTTATAATAGCACATACCACCTTGATACGCACCACCAAAATGAGAACATCCAGACAGTTCCACAAGTTCCTGAAGTAATGCATACGATGGATACGGATTTCTAGCACCTCCTCCACCACGTAGTACAGGATGAATAGGCAAAATGCCACCTCACACACACCTACAAAATAGTCCCAGCTGGACACATAGCGCATCAGACGCACTGTTTGGAACTGCCAGGAGGTCACCACGCCACCAGTAGCAGGGAATTCTGCCAACAACCTGGCAAATGTATCAAAATCTGTTAACTATCTCTCACCATGTGTTGGTAGGTACAACTGAAAGTAAAGTACAAGTTCTGTGTGTAAATCAAGAATCTTGGAATTATAATAAAGGAAAAAGTAGTCATCAATGACTATTTTATTGTTTTTTACCTTTAAGATCTGCACTCAGATTATTTTTTTCTTGTTGTTGGTGTTAACTTTTTTAAATGATTCATGTTACTGAAGAGTTTCACCTGGCGATGCAGAAAAGGTTGATGTTTCCATTGTAGACAGAGAAGTCCAGAAAAACCGCTCTGGTGCCCCTGTCTAGCCACAGGTGATCTTTTAGAAACTGTATTTGGATTGCTGACTCCTCCTTTGTGCGTGAGAGATCTTGGTAGTATCCTCCACCTCCATATTTAGATACCTGACCCCAATAACTGCTGCCATTCATCTCACTCTCAGTTGTATAGACCCATCTGACAGAAACCAAGAAGAAACAAATTGGGATGTGGACATTAGCATGAGACTAATACAGCAACAGCTGCTTTGTAGCATTACTGTGGGAAAATTTTTGTTCGTACTGGTCATGGATTTCTAAATCTAACACTATCTGTAAATGCATGGACTTACGCAGTTCCATTCTTGGGGCCAAAGGAGGTTGTGTCCTCGTTGGATGGTGTGTACATGTTGAAACAGTCCTGAACCTCATCTTCTAGATCTTCGTAGATGCTGCAGGACTCATTATGGACTTTGAGCTGTCGAAGGCGTGGCACCCCAAGGAGGAGATTTTCGTAATAAATGAGACTCTGATTCTCTGGAAGGCTCCTGTTGTTGTACCACACCTCCCAGTACATGCCATTGAGAAAAGGCCCCTCTGTGAACTGCAATATTAGGACAGGTATGAGTTTGGTTTCTTTTGTCTTTAAATTAGCTCTCAGTTTGGCACCCAACAAAATGATTTATCTAAAATGCCTGGACTTATCTTTTATTCAAATTATTATTACTGTAATTTAGGTGACATTAACAAAAGTCTATAGTATCTTCGCTTTCAATAACACAGTTTTGGATGATTTGTTGCTGTAGATAGGAGTTTACACTACATTTTGCAATTATAAACATCAAACTTGATGAGATGAGTGTTTAATTTTTACCTTCCAGAAATCATTCATTGTTGAGAGATGCCTAAAAGTGGACTGATCTGTGGCAGAGAGCGGTGTGTCCAGGAAAAGCTGAGACATGACTTTGGTATAGTAGTACATATTGACACTCACCATTCCATAAGTCACTGCAGGGAAAATCACAGTATCAGGGCCATTAGTATCTTGAACATGGTAAAATATCAGCCACATGTAGATTAAAAAAGGAACTTCTTATATCAGGCATGTCGCTGGAAAAACCTGAAAAACTCATTAAAATAAAATCTAAATGAGATTAAATTCATTTTAATTGCACCTGTGCATTAGTATTTCCTGTAGCATACAGTGTTCATCGGAGGGAGTAGCTCTGGAAACAGTCAAGCTCTGCCTGGCAGAATATGCCCTCATCTAGTCCGCCTGCAAATAATTTCCTGATCCACCCTAAACCACAATTTGTCGTTTTCCATTGCAGAAGAAAAATTAATGCAGTGAAACTTAACTATTAGTTTTCTCTTCACACAAATTTCAATTATTTCTTCCAAGTGATAATGCCATCCACAAAATTGTGCTGTTGTTGGAGTTCAAGGATATAAAATGAGATGTTTAGCTGCCAAAAATCAAATTTGGAAAGTAACTTTTCAGCACAAGGAAAGGTGCCCAGACATATGAGGTCCTACATATTAAAAAAAATCGTTATGACTGTTTTGAATCCCAAATCAGCTGTTTTCTTCTGTTCAATCAAAGGGGTGGGCCGTAACAGTGTGCTGTAGCACATGGTTGAACTAACATTTGTACTAACACTTTTCTTTTCTTTGAATTACTGCCACAAATCGTCAGAATATTTTCATGAATTCGGATGAAAAAAGACATGATCAAAACAACAAATTTCCAAATAAATCGTACATCTTCTTGAAGGATTTTTGAGTGTTTACTTACAGATACAAATAGTGATGAGGAATGTGATATATGTGAGCATCTCCCTCAGTATATTCCTGAGATATCTTTCTCGACTGCTGTCACTGTCCTCCATCAACTCTGTGCCCCACAAAACTGCAAAGGAAGCAAAAATTCATGAGGACATCAGCATATATATATATATATATATATATATATATATATATATATATATATATATATAGCATATAAATAACTTAATTACACAAATTAAAAGGTACAATTATTTTCAGTTTTATTCTCTGGATTATGGATCTTGAACTATCTGGATGGCATTAGCAGAACTGGACATTTCTAAATATGTAAAGATTGAACCACACACACATACCGTTTTAGTTCAGCCATGATTTAGTCTGATTTTACCACATTTTTTAAAGCCTGAAGTTCATCTGGGATTTGTTTTGTTACATGTGTGGTTAGATGTTTTTGATTTTGAATTGATGATATTAATTTACTGCGTGGTGTGATGCAATTTGTAAAACTGCTACAAAAATAGTATAAAGGATAATTAATATCACAATTGAACATAGCAGTAAAAGTATTCTTCCTTCGCCTTCTGTGCAGTGAAAACATCAGCTGGAAGAATGACACAACTTTAAATGACATAATGATGACTTACTGTGCAGCTAAAATACTTTCAACCCCACATTTCACTCCATGATCATTATTGTCTCTGATCTGTACTCGGAACTTACACAACATAATAACATTGCCTATACAAAACACACAGAGTGACTAACTTCTGATTTTGTGAAGTATCTGTTTCATGCAATTGGGGTGCCCGTGTCTTTCCTGCTGCTCGGCATCCACAGTCGTGGTCGGGTACAGTCCTCCCCGGGGGATGTGGCTACCGCTGCCGCCGCCGTTGTAGCTGCCCAGGCCGCTGCTGCAGCTGCTGCTGGAGGCCGTGGACACCGACCTCCTCCCGGGGCTCGCTGGAGGCCAGTCGGCTTCCATTATCTCATCCTCGGGCTCGAAGCCCGGGTTGTCCCGGCTCCAGGCTTGTCTGGACGGAGGGGACGGGTTGCCGATCACCCCTCCCAGACCCAGGTCCTGGTGCTGGATGTTCTCCATCTCGATCCCCTCACTGGAGTCGAGTCTGTGCGGCAGCCTGCCAGACTGACTCTGCGGGAGCGGCTGAGGTCTGACTCGGGATGAACTCATGGTCCAGTTATCTTTCTTTTCTTTTCTTTTAGCTTGTGGGGAGCATCAGGAAAGGTCCAATGTTTACCAAAAACCCGATCTAGGTGTTTACGATCACGAAAGTATTTCAGATATTTTCGCTGCAGACATACATAAAAAAAGACAGATTTGAAAAGTTTGTCAAAAACAGACAGCAACTAAACAGCTAAGATACTTTACAATGTCTGCAAAAGTCCAGTTAGAAATATTCAATCCATGCTGCCCTGCTCTTTACAGCCGACGTTAGAAGTTTCACCCCGTCCACCTAAAAAAACATCCTTCAAGAAAACATCCAGACTCAGTCACAAAACATCGTCCGGTGCTGTTATACTAAACTTTTTTAAATATCGCTGTAGACTATAGGTATGACATTAATAACAGCCTTAAAGTTGCTGAGTGGAAGAAAAAGGAAAAGAAAGATACTTTTCTTGCCCAAAGACAGCCATCTTGTTCCTCTACCTCTATCCCAAAATCTCAGACTCCCGTTTGTGCTGGACTCAGATTACATTGGCAGTCATGGCGTCGCAGCAAAATATTTATCACAAAATTGAATCAAAAAAGGAAATAAACGATTATAGTTTAAATATCATTCGTAATCTATTCATTAAATGTTTTCGTCACCTTGTATATGCCGGACTGGTTTATCATTCTATTTTTACGTTGATTTACGTTGATTCGTAAAAGTCCAAACTCCCATAATATCAGTTTTCTTTAAAAGCAATACCTAAAACCTTTTTGCTCCATTGGGCCTTGAATTTCCTTTAAAAAAATATTAGTTTTACATTTATATAAATTTGTTATATAATCGCTGTATGTTTAGGTCCCCAGTTGCTATGACAACGACGTCCTTGACAACAAAAGAACCCCGAACTTAAGGATGGTTTTCTGGTCATTTTGTGTTTCTTTGTGTTCCTTTTATTCAGCTAATTTTTAAAGCTTTTGTCCACCTCTTAGGTGCCATGTTCTGTCACTCTTGCTGTCATTGTTGATGCTTGATGTTGATGTCGATTTGTGTATGTTATAGATCCCTTTCTGACTATGTATTTGTTTTTACTTTTTGATGATCCCTATTGGTGCATCTCTTTTTGATAGTTTTAAAATTCTACTTTTACTTTTAAATTAAAAGTTCTTTTCTCTCCAATTAGTATTGTAATATTTTTATTTTAGTGCGTGAACTGTCTGTTTTACTCTGGAACAACAAAACCCTGGTTTGACCACTTGATGGTGCTCAGTATCCAGATTTATATCCAAAAAACTTTTAGACAATATGTGTAGAAGTGGAACAATGGTTCAAATTTATTAGTTTGTAAATTTGCATAAAATCACAATTCACAGATAACACAGTAATGGATACTCAACCACAAAACATAAAAGCAGGTCTCAAATATTTATACGCGTGAAAGAGAAAACTTACTAACCCTAACCCAATGAATATACGATTAGTCAGAAGGACAAACACTGTTTATCAAGAACCCCGAGATACTTAAACTCCTTAACAATGAAGTAGAAACTCCATCCCAACCAAAACGGATCTATTCACCATTTTACTGCAAGACATTCAGATTCAGGTTCAATGAGTAACTAAATGAGTCTTCAAACTGAGCACACGCCTCGAAACCTGACACAAACGATATAAGATGTTTAACTCCATCTACCACACTACCAAAAAGAGTAAAGTTAACTATAGCAAATTTGATTCCCACACGTTTCTCCTCTTACAAAAAAAAAATTAATTCACCCCACTTTCATATTTCCAAGCCAGACCACTTCCAGTGCAGTTTGGAGGCTAGTGGGCGGAGTTTTTCGTTGACGTCATAATATATGTTGCCCAGTGTAAACAGTTAATTGGTTTAGAGATTGTGATGGGGGTTCCCTGCCCCAGATTGCAGGGGTGAAACAATAAATCTACGCTATCACTTTAAATCTTCAATCTCTGGTACAGCAGAGATCGTCGACTGTCGGGGAGTGAAGCGTGGGAAATAATACAAAATACTCTGTATTTCAGAGCAGTTTACAGTCGGTTAATCGCACTTATTTATTACAAGTAATTCTGTCTACATAGATAGGTCTTTCATAAGGTAAGTTAGCCTTCCTCCAAGCTAAGTCCGCTGTGAAACGGCTGACAACTAAGCTAACTGTACGAACTAATGTTAGCTGCATTGTCTATTCAAAACCACGACTGCTGGGCAGACAGCCAGAGAACTGTCAAAGTTGCCAGCTTGGTGTATCATTACTGTACAACTAGTGCACCTTATAAGTATTGAGAAAATTGGAGTCGATCAAAGGTGTCACATCTGCCTTTTGTTTTCTTTGAGCTAGCATAGCATTGAACTTGTTTAATTGATAATGGGTTGAAAGACAGTGTATGTTGCGGGTGATTTTATATTCAAGGTGACGTTTGTTAAACATTGTCGAGGTTTACAACCGTAACGATTCAAATGATCACAAGTTAGACGTTGACGTTGTCAAATTCTGAGTCTGTATAGCATAAGATAACTTTATTCCGTTCCCTACAATGGCTATCAAATGCATAATCGTCAGGACGGCTTGATGGTTTCCCCCGGTTGCAGCTGGCGAGTTGTCTTTTACAGATCTAACATTTTGTCAGCTGCCCTTTATGTCTGCATTAACCGAGAACGCTAACATGACTTATAAAAATTATGTCTCTCCTGTTCGATGTAACTGGCCGCCGACTGGAAGAAAAACGACGACGCCACAAGTTAGCTATAGCTAATGTGTTAGCGTGCTAGCTAGCAACGTGCAAAGAGGCCGGCAGATTAGCATTAATATCCTGTTGGTTGTTTTCACAGTCTCGGTAACGTTCAGTATGGTTGACAGTGCTCGTGGAGTCTGTATAACCGTCAGATATGATGTAAATTATGACTTCTTCACCTAATTCCGTTCATGAACATGCGACAATTGTGAGAAGTGGCAAAATATTGTTAGCGTCTACAGGCCTCGTTATTAAGGCCACTTGTATACAAAGCTGTGCTAAGATATGTGTTTCAGGTCTATATGATGTATACTTTTATTTATCAGTTTTAAATGTTGTAAAGGCCGTGTTTCACGATGCCTTACTTGAACGTCTACATTGGTTGCTTCCTTTTTTTTAATCTGCAGCCGGGTTCCCTCTTTGTCTCATTGGACGGACGTGATGGCGCAGTTGGATGTGAGCTAGTGTGTTAGCCAGCTAGCTAAACAGCTGTCTTTGCTCTACTATTGGAGTGATGTGGGTCAAATGAACCATGGACAGGATGAGACAAGTGAAATATTCTGATATAAGGCAACGCCTCAATTCAGCATTTACGCAAAGGGACACATCTATGTTACTGACAGGAGACAAATTCTGTGAGATAAAGATATACCAGTATAGGCTTCCCTCCAACAAACCAGTTAAAACCAAGTCATGTAGTATTCTACTAGGCTTCAAGCATAGTTTTCAAAGTCACTGTCAGCTGCCGTTTTTCTATAGATAAATCAATTAAAAGAAATGCAGTTAAATACATAAACATTTGACAACCTGAATACTAATAAGTCCAAATGTTCAAATAATGGGCAACACCAGTGTTGAGTAAAATTGGCTGGGGAACTCTCTATTGCATTACTGCTGACAAATAACAAGTGAATGAATAAAATGCCAGTTGATTTTGTGTGTACATGTGGTATGCTGTACTTGTAGATACCATTATTGCTAATTCATGGTTTGTATTTTTTTCAGCACTTCATATTGTTTACCAAAGAAATGGTGATGGAGAAGCCAAGTCCCCTGCTTGTAGGGCGGGAGTTTGTGAGGCAGTATTACACACTCTTGAACAAGGCACCTGATTTTCTTCACAGGTAACTTTTTTTAAATTTGATGTTGTAGACACTGTGTAAGTGTTTGTAATACTGTGTAACTGTCATATTGTTTTGTCTTTTAGGTTCTATGGAAGGAACTCTTCCTATGTTCATGGGGGACTTGACCCAAGTGGGAAACTGGCGGAAGCAGTCTATGGGCAGGCGGTACGTGTTATGGGCGAATGATGAAGTGCCATTTAAAAAAAAAAACAACAAAAAACAGCTTTAATAAGTTTTTGCCTTTAATAAGCCATAATAAATCAACCTAATCTATATATTATAGCAATAGGTTAATTATTGACAGGATTTGAGGAAACAAGACTGACCAAGTTGATGCATCAACTATAACTTTTTTTTTTTTTTGGCTGAAATCAATCAAGAAAAATGCTTTCAATGTATGGCTTCGGTATGCAATTAAAACTAAATACGCTGGCTGATTTTACATCTTTATCCTCTGGGAGCTCTGATTAAACTTAATAAATGGGGCTCAGATGGATATTAGGATAAAATGTCAGGGACGGTTTATAATATTGTAACATGACAATATAACAAGTTTGCTTATCGAGACAAGGATCCAAGTTGTTTTTGGTTGGGGAGTCAAACAATCCAGTCACTAGAGACTGTTTATTGATGATTATTAATTGCAACAGAAATGGACTGTGCCTCAATTGTTAGTTGATTTGACAATGACAATGATGTTTGTATGATTTGACTAATTAGTCTGCCTGGATTTGCTCTATCAGGAAATCCATAAGAAGGTCATGTCCCTACAGTTTAGTGAGTGCCACACAAAGATCAGGCATGTGGATGCGCATGCCACACTGAGTGATGGGGTGGTGGTGCAAGTCCTAGGAGAATTGTCCAACAATGGTCAGCCCATGAGGAAGTTCATGCAAACTTTTGTGCTCGCTCCAGAGGTGAGAATTGTTAAACTATAAAACTATAAGCGTTTTATGTAATTTAACCAAAAATTGTCCAAAAATTTTATGTAGAAGGTTTTGTGCTGTTTTTTTTTTTTTTTTTTTTTTTGTTTATTTTAGTAACACTTTAACACGAATGTTGTTTTTCTTCCTGCATGGTGCATTTGTTTTCAATAGGGTTCAGTGGCAAACAAGTTCTATGTCCACAATGACATCTTCCGCTATGAGGATGAGGTTTTTGGAGATTCTGAAGCTGAGCTCGATGAGGGTACGATGTTGACAAATATCAGATAGAGGTGTTGTTTTTCATTTGTGGGTTTTTAGTTCTTATGTTCATTAAAATAACTCCAAAATTAATTTTTATTCTCTTGTTTAGAATCAGAGGAGGAAGTTGAAGAAGAGCCAGAGGAGAGGCAGCCCTCCCCTGAGCCACTTCAGGAAAGCCCCAATAGCACCACCTATTATGAGACTCACCCTGTCACGTATGTTTTTGTTTTTTGAGCAGAAGGGCTGTAAATCAAATGTGTCAAGTTTTTGCCTCTGAAACCTAATTATCTATGGCAGTGACAATATGGTTGTCATGCTCTGCAGCAATGGAGTTGAGGAACCTATGGAGGAGCCAGCTCCAGAACCAGAACCAGAGCCGGAGCCTGACCAGGACCCAAAACTGGATGACATCAAACCTGACATAGAGGAGAAGGTTATGGAAGAGATGGAGGAGAAGGCCCCTTCACCAGTTCCTGTGGAGTCTCCACCAAACACCCAGGAGCCTCCCAAGGTAAGAGAGTTCGGACTGGATATGGTTACTTTCATTTGCCGGAGGGATTACCAGAGGTGATTCTACTTTAAGTTCACTGACTATTTGTGTTTTTTAAATTGGACTTCAAACAGGACTCTTAAATGTATGCAATCTAAATTTTACAATGTTCACTAAAATCAAAAATATAAACATTCATGTAAAAGAGTTCACACCAAATTTACATCTTGACTTTCTGAAGTTCAAACCCTTAGTGAAAATATCAATATGGTCTCTCTCTCTCTCTCTCTCTCTCTCTCTCTCTCTCTCTCTCTCTCTCAATAGATAGATAGATAGATAATTTTTTTTTCTCCCCAGAGTAGAATAATGATTCCTGTTTTTAGATGAATTGTGAATACAGAAGACTTGCGTACGTCCACTCTGGTGGATAGTTCCAAAGAGCAACTGCATGGTATGGTTTTGGTCGTAGAGGGAGGGGCTGAGGTCCTACTAACATAGCTAACAAAATAACACCTCCACAATTTAAAGCTGATGTTTAGAAGTACTTAGGCTTCCAAGTTAAAAAGAGAGTTAAAAACAATTAGTTAAATAAAGAAAATGCCATTAGCAAGCTTTGTCTTGCTGCCATGCAATATTGTTGCTCAACAAACTTGAGTTCATCTAGCAAGACACCACGCTCCCAAACCAAACTATGCTGGACAACTTTGTACCATCTATCTCACCTGAGGATATTTTATACCTCATGTTTTCAAATGCAATTAAATTAAATTACAATGATTTCAGTTTCTTGGTCAGGGAAAAGAGATTAATTCTTACTTTGAGACATTTACAGTAGTTTCAGTGACAAGAAACTAAATGCACATTATTTTATGGTTTCACTTGCAGTGTGTACACTGCATTTTATTTTCAATATTTTTTTCAGTGAAAATGTGTACATGTCATGGAAATCAATAAAATGGAAAGGCTTTTTTGAATCAATTAGTTTTGACATAATTTGTCCTCTGAATGATCAATATCAACTGGTGTACATAAACAGCAACTTGTGTTTTAATCTTTCTTTATATTGTAATATCCCGATTAATGTGATAAATCAAGGTACTATTGTATCAGGACCCTAGTACCGTGATCAGTATCGTATTGTGAGGTTCTTGCCAATACTCACCATTACTCTCCAGTGATGCACCTGTTAATGATACAGAATAGTAGTCAATTGGATACTGTTTCCATCCTAAGTAAACATTACTGCATCCCTCACAGGCTTTCTCCTGGGCCTTGGTGACCAGTAAAAACCTGCCTCCTACCGGCACAGTCACTTCCTCTGGAATCTCCCCCCACGTTGTAAAAGCACCAAGCTCACAGGTAATCACAGGCAGTAAAATCAACAAAAAACTGTTAGGTCACCCATTACCACTGGCTCACAATATGGGAGTCTGTCACCTGAAAATTCAGTGATTAGCACATTTGTGCAATGGTTTTTGCAATGTGTGATGTTGAGGGACATCATAATTTTTCAACTTAATGACCTTTTTAAAGGACAGTCAAACAGAGAGAAGTGACTTTTCTGTAAAGGTGGTGTGTTCAGAAAGCTTGTATGTCTTCAAGTTTCCTTGACTCAGTTAATTGTTAGATCCCTTTAGCTGAGCCTGTTGGACTATTGGGAAATGACCACATTTTTAGGAGTTGCTAGTTGCAAGTTTTTCATTTTATGATTTTATACAATAATTTTTTCCCCACCCTTCCCTTGTAGCCCAGAGTTGAAGCCAAGCCAGAGACACAGACTCCACCTCTTCGGCCTAGAGACCAGCGAACTCGGGACAGACCAGCTTTCACTTCACGTGGTCCCAGACCTGGTAATCACAACACTATCGCCACCATTTTAGTGCTATTTATTTATTTGTATATAGGATTTATTTATCTATCCTTGTCTTTGCATGTCTGGGTCACTATTAGATGGTGTTGCATCTTCGGAATCACAAACAGGGAAGCCTCACTTGAGTTTTGTTAACAAAGGTAATCATAACTGTTCACATCTGAATAATTTTTGAATCCAGTTTCATGTTTTCTTTAATTTGTTTTTGAATTATATTCAGTCATTGTCCTCTTACACCTGCCATGAAATTCACTTTCTTGATGCTTAGAATTTTTCTCATGTAACACAATTGCAGGTAAGACATGTCAGCTGACTTCGTGCTATTTTTCATTTTGCTTTGCCCTGCAGGTGGCAGAGGAGATGCTGAATCTGGTGATATGGACATCAGGCGAATTGTCCGGTATCCAGATAGCCACCAGCTTTTTGTTGGCAACCTCCCACATGACATTGATGAGAGCGAGCTCAAAGAGTTCTTTATGAGTATGTTTCCACAAAAAGCATCACATTGTCAATGTATTTCCTGTTTCTTTGGTTTGGATCTTGAATAAAACTGTAATTGGATATATTGCATACAATTGCTCATAATTCTTTCTTTGTTGCAGCATATGGAAATGTGGTGGAGTTGCGGATCAACACCAAGGGCGTTGGGGGGAAGCTGCCAAACTTTGGATTTGTGGTCTTTGATGATTCTGACCCTGTGCAAAGAATTTTGGGGGCCAAGGTAGAAGGGGCATGTATTGACATTTCACTACCCACTTTTATTTGGTGGTGGTTGGGTGATGCATATTTTTACAAATAGCAGTTTAATTAGATTTGATTTTACCTCTCAGTTCAGTTTAAATGGTTTCCCGCTACAGACATAGTATTTAATAATATAGAATGTTTTCTTGTTTTTTTTTTTTTGTTTTTTTTTTTCTGATGCAAATAAGACATCCCAAGGTCATGTTAAGACCAACAGTATGCCCTATAATATTATATATTCTACCTTGACTATTTGCATGGACTGATTTTTCTGTCCTTCATTTACATTGACTAGTTTTATCTTTAATCATGACAACCATGAACAATGTGTTTAATTAAAAATTTAAGTTTAATGTGGATGCCATTCAAAGGAACAAGTCTGCTTTGTTTGCTCCCGCAGTCTGCTGTCTGTCTCAACATGGCATAAGCTTCGGGACAGAATAAAATAACTCAATAACAAAAAGTTAGATTTTCCGGCCATGGAAAAGTTTATCAAAAACCCGAACTATTTCTAATCCTCAAAATGGGCATTACTTTCAAAAGCTGCCATGAGAGCTGCTTCATCTTCCAAATAATTGATTGCCAGATAAATGGCAAAGATGGAAAGTCATCCTTGAGGAGCATGCACACATTTGACTGTAAAATGCTCATCTTTTGATTATTTTGTTATGCTCTTTCACATCGGACTACTGTCAGTCTCAAGGCAACGTTAGAGATTATATTGTTTCAGTGTAGCTGCATGGACGTTCTCAGGTCAAGGTTTCTCTGTCTGTCTGGACAGGTGAACAACCCTGTGTGTGTAAAGTAAATGATATGGGCTCTGAAATTGGCAGGGACACATCCATACTTTTGTTCTCCCGTGACTTTGCTTTTCTTCTTGCAGCCCATCATGTTTCGGGGTGATGTGCGTCTGAATGTGGAAGAGAAAAAGACAAGGGCGGTGCGTGAACGAGAGACCCGTGGTGGGGGAGACGAACGTCGGGACATGAGACGCAACGACCGGGGCCCTGGAGGTTCACGAGGCATTGTGGGGAGTGGAATGATGCGTGAGCGTGATGGGAGGGGACCCCCACCTCGAGGCAGCATGGCCCCCAAACCTGGCATGGGCTCTGGAAGAGGCTCTGGTGGCCAGGGAGAGGGTCGCTTCACAACCCAGCGCCGCTGAGGAGAGCACCACCTGCAGTGTGGAAGTAGTACCGTGTTCCTCATCTTCAAGTGTTCTTGTTAACAAAAAGAAATCTTCATGTATAAACGTATATATTTTGTTTCTTTTTTTTTTATTATTATTATTATTATTATTATTTTTGTTCCCTCTTTGCTTTGGAATGTGACACAGCCTGTCAATCATTTGTTTGTGAAATAGACAAAACAAAATGCGCAAACAAGAAATTTTGCCTATTAGTTGTGAGCTGAGCATCCTTTTCAGGTATCTCAAGAATTCACAAACTTTAATTTGTGAAGCCGTGAAAAAAGGCAAACCAACCAGGTTTAATCTGCCACATTAGGAGGGACTGATGAGACTTTTAACTACGAAAATACAGCCCATGATTTGGAAAAGAGATTATATGCCTTGACTTAACTGGGGCGCTGCTTCACAAAATCCCTCTATTGCACATTTTTTATGGTAGTTTTCTGCCCGTTACTGTTGGAAAAGAGCGAGATGCAAAATTTGTGCAGTTCCAGGGGAAAAGCTTGCTTTTTACTTTTTCCTTTTGAAAGACCACTGCTTCAAAATTGCATAATGCACTCATCAATATGCACTAATGGGTACTTTTGTCGTGTTACATTGGCATCCATGCTCGGAACGCAGCTGGAGAGACCTCTTTTGTCTCAAAGCGATACGACTCACCGGGGCAGGCCTCGCTCACAGCTTGTCTGTGACCAGTGAACTTTTCTCACTTTTTGACCCAAACTAAGCTTCAATTACTGCTGGATGGACAAGATGACGAGCAAATCTGCATTATATTTTTCCTCGTTTATAAATCCAAAAAAAAAAAAAGCTCCTGGACTTTCACCAAATGAGTGGGGACAAAGGATGAACAAGACACAAAGTTGAACAATAGAAGAGTGGTGGTATTGACGGCGGCTCGCAGTTTTTCTTTGGATTCAAAGTTTTTTGTCTTCATATTTTTCCCTGCCAGCTAGACCGTGGAACAGGGATGAACGACACCTCCCTCCCTCTTTCCTCCCTTACTGTCTTAAGTACAGAGTAACAGAATAAATGTACAGCAAAGATCATAGTTTACTGTATGTTTTGTGGGTTTTTTTTCCCCCTCCTCTCTCTCTCCCCCCCCCTCCCCCTTTTGTGTTTCTTTCACTTGATAAAAGCATGATGGTGCCTTCTATTTCACCTTCTCCAGTCTTACTAAAGCATAGTGGTTTGAGGCTTGCTGCCTTCTAATATATATGGACCTGCTCATTTTGAACTATTATCTACTGGGGACAGATAAAACAAAAAAACAAAAAAAAAAACTTGCAGTATTCAAAAGATTTAAGGTTGGGTTTTTTGTTTTTGTTTTTTTTTTTTTTCTTTCCCAGGTGCGTATTTCCTTTTTCCGTACTGTTTTACTACCTAAGATGATCTGCTGTGAGTTTTGTACATTTGTTTTGTATTGTGTCTGTTCTCGGTTTTGTAGAGACAATAGGTGCCTCAAGTTCTGTTTGATGTTAAAGGGGTGCATCTGAAAAACTACTCCCCAAAAAGGTACATTAAAAAGATGGTGACAGTAAAATGCTTGGTCCTTGGTTTAACGAGTCATAGTTCCACACAGCCATTATTTCAGTGAACTGTCCTTTGCACCTTGGAGAGTAAATGTCTCAACAATGTGAGTCAGACAATGCTGATCCTTACTTTTAGCCTGACCATATGTTTTTGCACCTCATAGCAGCACTTGCGATGTACTTCCTCGTCTCACAAGTTGTCACTTTTTTTTTTTTTTCCTCCTTTTTCCCCCCTCTCCCCCCCCCTCAGCAGCAATTTTGTAATGATGCATAGCTGGGCTGGCCGCAGCTTCAGCCTGCAAACAAGCAAATAATTCTGCTCACTTTTCTAGCTTATTTGCATTTGTATTTTCATACGCTGATTATTCATTGTGGTTATTTTTATTCATATGTTTTTCCATTCAAGGCAAGTCTAATCTAAATGCCTTAGTACTCGGCTTCTTGTCCATTGGCATCATTTGTTTTTACCACTTGATAGGGAGGGAAGTCATTTGGTTTCAGCTGGAAAGGAAAATGACAAGATTTTATCTTTTTATTTTTGTTATCTTGCACTGAAATGGGAAGTGAAAATTGATGTAGCATTTTCTGGATAAATATACTAATGAGGTCTTCCTTGTCTGGTGGTATTGCACTATTTCCAACGTTTCTGGGACAATCTGATCACAGCCTCTCTCTCTCTCTCTCTCTTCCCCCCCAAATTTCTCATCTGGCAACACCTAAACCTACAAGAAAAGTTTGCCATCACCTGGTGCCATACAGAATGTGCATATTTCACATAGTTTTCAGCTGCTCTCCTTTCTAGTTTGTAGTTGAATATTTTCAGGTGTGGTAATAGTTTGATGGGCTGTTACCCATATCTGAGAAAAAAAATCCAGCCCCCTAGTATTTTAAACTGTTCATGTGTGCAACAACCTCCATTGTCTATTTGCCAGGTGATTGCTAAACATGGGCACATTGCTGCAATCTAATTCCTGCAGCAATGAAGAAAATGGTGAAGAAGAGCCATCATGCTTTCAGGCCATTCTTGTGGCTTTACATTGTAGTGATGGTAAAAATATTTGAGCATATAATCACAGTTCTTTTTCAATGAAACCCACCCGTTTCCAAACTCGAAAGGATCCCCATAACCAAGAGAAGAGGAAAAAATCTTTGGAAGCAAAAGGAGGAAGAATGCTGTAAATGTATTTTCCTGTGTTTGAAAATGCAGTAGAGTGGAATATCATTGTGAATCATTCCAGTTCTTTAGTTGAATGGAAATAGACGTACATTTTGCTTTAGCAGGTGTTACCCAATTGACTGCCATCTAAACTTTTCGTGTTTGCCCTTGTTGCTAGTACAAAATTGTTGCAGGTGGAGAATCTTTTTCTTTTCCTTTCTCTATATATATATATATATATATATATATATATATATATATAGTATTTTTTCGCTTTTGATTTTGAATGTGTTGGACTTAACATACAATAAACTACTGATATCAGCACCATTAATATGTTTGTCCTGCTTACAGGTCATTCCATTTTTTTACCAGTTTTTACCTGACATAGAATATTGGAAGGAAACACATTAACCTCTGAGGTTCTCAACTGTGAAGTCTGTCTTATCAGAGAACTGAAGATGTGACTACTCAATGTGTTGAGTCAAGTGGCAAGAGACTTTTGTGCATTGCCTGATTTATTTTTACAAGAGTTAATTTATTTTATGAGTTTAGTTTTTGTTTTGTATTACAAAAGTGAATAACGAAACACTCTTGTTTCCTGGGGTATCTGTCCTAGAAAAGTATGTAAAAAATCTGGACTATTTTTTTTTTTTTTTTCTGTCTTGAGACATCCGTGATATTTACGTGTTTCCTTGTGTGTTTTTGAGCTGTACATGTTATACATCTATAAAATTTGGACTAATAGTATAAAAAAAAAATGAAAAGCACATACAGTTTAACACTTTCTGTTGCTTAGGCTTGGAAAACATCCTTAAGTGCATATTTAACTTGTAAGTCATTCATCAATTTAATGTGACATTAATTGGTCAAATTGTTTTATATAGCTGGAGTAAGGTGGAAAAGTCTGAATTCAAGTACTTGATAATGAAACTGTAGGCTTCATTGTTCTTCCTAATTTTCTATGATTCTTTGCATGGAATGACTAGGTACAGAGATGTGTATTCTCTGATATAAGAAAACTCTGTCTTGAATTTAATCTGCAGGTTAACGTTGCATTCATATTATTTAATGCATGATGAGCTGTCTCAATGGATATATATATATATATATGGTTTTTTATTATACAGTACAGGGACAAAGTTTGGACACACTTTTCTATTAATTTGAATGAGAAGGTGTGTCCAAACTTTGGGCCTGTACTGTATCTGGCTTGATGGTTTTCTCTCAAAAATCCAAAGAAATTATCTAGGAGAAAGGCAGATGTTGCAAAAGAAGACAGTGATTCCCACATGGTCTAAACCTGGTATCATCAGCAAGACCTTCAATCTAATGAGATATGACAGGTAAGTAGACCACAAATAGATGTGGGTTTCTGAAGTTTTTCGACATTGGGGTTTATCGACAGATTGAAAGCAGACTGGTACAGACTCCTGCCAAAGGACCATCAGTGACTGGAAGTTACATCCATAAAAGGCTCCAAGAAAATTAACAAAAATTCAGGATCATAACTAGAAGAATTCACAACAGAAAAAAAATGATAGGAATTTAGCTGTTAGGTTCTGTGGAATAATTCTGTAAGAGAAGCTCACATTTGTGCATATTTCGGGTGTTTGAGATTTGGATTTGTCAAGAAGTCAGCTGTCAGCTGTTGAATACTGTGAAAGAAGAAATACTCCTGCAGTTGGCTGTCAAAAGGTGTGCGGGGATGATTCTTGATTTTTTTATTTATTTTTTTAATTATTCACATTACAGGTTGGTTTCCAACCATAAACTTTTGAATCATTTATTGAATAATTGAATTCATGAATATTACAAACTTAATATCTATTTAAACCTATATAGTATATCTAATGACATTGATGAACAATGTAACACTTCTACATATACTGCATGACTTTGGAGAAGTAGTACACCAGGGCCAAATGACTTAGTGTTTCTTCTTGAAATATTGGTCATACTGCGACAACTAGCTGTAACACAACCACAAAGAAGCACAGCATGACAACAAAAAGATGCTAAAAGAGCACAAAAACAGACTAAGACAAAATCCCAACCACAAATATATGTAACTCTGCTGCGTTGCCTCTGTGTGTGTGAGCACTTGGCCGAAAATAACTTCTGTACTTTTACAATATTTCTCATTTTTGCATGATTATACTATCAATATTATGAAAATAAACGGGCCGTATTCTCCCTCCACAAATGCACTTGTATTATCTTTTGGAAACTGAATATTTTTTCTGTATTTTGTCTCTCTCTCTTCTGTTCTGAATGACTTTGTCCTTTCCCTTTAAATGAGCCCTCACTGACTCCTGATCAGCCACGTATCGCCACGTTTGCGCGCATGCGCAGATCAACCGCAGCGGTGTTCCGGGGTCGGCCAGTCAATGTACACAGTGTCAGAAAGATCGCCATTGTGTCCAGTTTTATTCTCTTTTCACATAACTATCAAGCTCGCCACGGAGAGGAGGAGTCTTTGTGTTTCTTTTCGGAGGATAGACGCTTTGAATACGGCAGCCAGAGGTCGTCTGTGAAGATGAACTTCTTCAGAGGAGTGATGGGCGGGCAGGCTGCCGGGTCGCAGCCGTCCGGAGCGGAGACGGTAGGAGACCTACCCGGCTAGCTGCGGCTGCTAGCTGCGTTTTACCCACTGTCCGGGTGACACACCAAGCTTCGCCACGACAAAAAAAGCTTTTCATGTTGAAGCTTGATTATTTGTTTTCTCGAAAATATGCCTAGGTTGATTAAGGTGCTGGGCTTTATCTTAGTGACAATTAGCAGGATTCACAGTTGCTAGTTAGCTAACGTAGCAGATCTGTCTCTCCGCAGCTGTGGGTCTTTCCACGTCTTATCCCCGGTGTCTTCGTGGTGGTGAAATTAGTGAGAAATACGAAAGAAACGCAGGATTGGAGAAACAATTAAGGATTGTAATGAGCATCAACTCTTTCAACTTTTATCCTAATTAATCCTTTCAACCATAAAGAAACCAAACATGTCCCCCCCAGTCGAGCATAATGATAATAATAAGTGGTAGGTAACAAGAATAGGAATAATAGGTTTAGGGTAACAACTTGTGATAATTTTCACTAATGGTTATTGCCCCATTATATACATAAAGGATAGAAAACTGAGACAATTTGCAGCGATATAAAATAAACACAGCTGCAAATCCTCAGTGTTGTACAGCTAAGAGATTGCTGGACTTTATTGTTTTAACCCACTGCCCTCTTCGTAAAGAGGTCAAAGCTCCAGTTACACAGATAGTGTAAAAACAAAACAGCAACCAAAAAAAAAAAAAACAACAACTTCACTGTCAGACTAATACGTTTCAGCTTGTGACCCTATTTCCGATGTAACCACTGTTACCCTGAAGAAAAGCAGCGTCCTGAAATTTGTTAGTCTGACAACTATGTTATTCTTCTTCGAACAAGGGTCGCTGAACTTTTAATATTATATGTAGTAATAATATTTAGCATTGAACTTTTGCTTTTGTCCAAGTACCTTGAAACAGAGGCAGAATGTGCGACAACTCTTTACTCTGATTCTTCTGTGTTCTCTCTTCTGTGTAACCCTTTCCCATCAGTGGTATTTAAATATGGGGATACCATGGTGTGTGTTAAGTCTTATCTAATATGGTATGTTTTTTTATGCTTCCTCTGGGGCTTTCAAATCAAAATCTTTCAAATGTATGAAATCTATTGTACCTGTAGTTTAAGACAATGTTATAACATCTGCAAACTTTCACCCTAAAAAACATAGAACTCTACATATAAACAATGCAGAAATGGGATTTTTTTAATTTTTTATTTATTTCTTTATTGACAGATCCAGAAGTTGTGTGACAGGGTAGCTTCCTCAACTCTGCTAGAAGACCGCAGAGATGCAGTCCGTGCACTGAAGTCCCTCTCTAAGGTAAAGTATCAGAGCATCATGAATACATGAAGCAGGTCCAGTAGACATACCCTCACCTGCTAGTTTATTATGTATATCCCGTGACTAATGAATGTTAATTCAACAGTTCTCTAATAAACCATTCCTTTATGAAAGTAATATAATATTATTGTGTTCTGTTTTCATTCTCACAGTTGTAGGAAGGTGTTATTAAAACTTCATGACAGCATTGCATCATTTTTGTCTAATTAACCAAAAGTTTAGTCACTGCATGGTGAAGTTGATAAGGATTTGTACAGAGCATCATTATTAATGCCCTGGCGTTCACGGCTTAAACCTTTTTTTTTTTTTTTTGTGTAGCTCTCAACAACAAAAGAGAAATCAATGCTAGAATTGAATTTAAAATTAATTAAAATATTCTTAACATTGGCATTGGATTTGAGCACATCGCCTCTCAGTTCTGCTCACTTTCAATTTCCTCACTGGCTGCCTCATCAACCATGCATGATGAGTTTATCAGGCATGAATAAAGGGTTTAGGAAGCAAAGGGTTGCACATTAACAGGCAAGGATGTCAGAGCTGGTCAGAACCACAGTGATAGATCTGTAGATTTCCTGTGTGTTAGAGGAAAGGCACTATAACGTTTGCTGTGGTTATTTATGTGGACAACCCTTAATTTTGTAAGTATAATTAAAATGTAACTAAGACAAAAATCTCCCTGGCCCAAATGTGCTACAAACTAAAAAAAAAATGTTAAGTTCATCTCAGATTTCAGAATTTTTATGCTTAATCTGTCTCCTATTGTCATATTTGATTTAATATTCTTTACAATGTTCTTATAATTGTGTTG
This sequence comes from Echeneis naucrates, assembly GCF_900963305.1. Lineage (NCBI taxonomy): Eukaryota > Metazoa > Chordata > Actinopteri > Carangiformes > Echeneidae > Echeneis > Echeneis naucrates. Next base: position 17,940,437 of record NC_042511.1, read on the forward strand.
CTATTACTTTGCATTTATTTGCATTGTTTTTGAAAGATGTTACAAAATAGATTTTCCGTGTCTTCATCTGTTGTAGAAATATCGCATGGAAGTTGGCACGCAGGCGATGGATCACTTGATTAACATACTACAAACTGACAGGTTAAGTTCATGTAAAATACTTTTGCCCACATTTTTGCAAGGAATTTGTACCTATCACATGCTTTTGTCTCCCGCCCCTTCCCTTAAGATCTATTGACAATGTGTTCTGTTAAGATTCTGATTCCTATCACGCATTGAATAGGTCTGACTCTGAAATCCTGGGATATGCTTTGGATACACTCTACAACATCATCTGCAATGATGAGGAGGAAGAGCAAGGTATTAAACCCTCCCACAACAGTTTGAAATGACGAAATTCACCTTAAATTGAATGAATGAATCTACTGCAAATGTAAATATCCATCTAAACTGAACCATTATTCTGTTTGCATGTGTAAAATGATTTCAGTTGATGCTGACTTGACATCAGTCAGTTACCACCCCCTTTTCTATACACTGATAATAAATGTGTCATGTAGAGGTTCTCATTTCTGTTTTCTCTTCCATGTTTTAACCCTACAGATGATTCAGAAGGTAAAAGTCTTTGTCTGTGCATGTTGCCAACCCCCCTCCCCAACTAGCAGCAAGCAGCACTCACAAATCATAGGTTCTTCTTGATTGGAATGTAAAGGTGTACAGCATTTTGCTTGTTGACACTGGCATGTCTTCATGAGAATTAAGGCAGCTCATTTTCTACATCTCTTGAGAGTGGTTGAATGAATGCTGGCTTTCAGGTGAAGCTTTATATTTCTTTTTCCTCCCCCTGCCCTCACAGACGCAGTAACTCCTCTCCCTGTCTCAGGGAAGCATAAGAATGTGTCTGTGCCTGGTCAGTACTGAAACTAAAACGTACAGTAGTTAAGAGTAGAAATAAAAAAACTAACTCAACTGAAATGAACAGTAAAGTGGTAAAGATAGTTGGGTTTTAACAGGAATGCTTCACTAATCACATGCTCCACCTTCTGTTTCTCAATCAGTGACCCTTTTTGTTGCTTTACGTTTTAAAACCTGACCTCCTTTTACATGTGTGTGCTCAAATTATGTGTTTAATTTATTAGTTTTGTTTTTTTTTATGAAGTGACTTCAGGATGTGGAAGTTCACTTAAATGGCCAAAAAACATATTTTGTCATCTTTCTATAAATGTATGTAATGCAGATTGGTTATTTCATTCACACAAGGCATGTAGTCAGTGGATTATTTACAGTCACAGACTTTTTATATAAATTATATAGTGAATATGTTGGTTAACAGTTTGCTCCCCCAGCACGCACAGCATCAGCTTTCTTTATTCTTAGTCATGCTTTTGGTGCACCTTATAAAAAAAAAAGTCTAATATTTACTCTCCCTTTAGATCTGTTTTCATTTAAGCCAAATTGGGGGGGAAATAGTTCCTTTGTTAGTTGCTAAATGCGACACCATGCTCACCAGATTGTTGCTGTCTTGTTCTGTCTTCTGTTTTATTCAGGGCAGGTACACTATCGGATCATTATTATTGAAACTAGCTCCTACCTCTTGTAACTGAGAGAGAGAGACAAAAATCACCAACCCAAAGCAATGTGCCAAAAAAGATTTCTATAGCACTGTGAAAATTGGTAATACATCTGTGTGAGTTTCATAGTATCCATCATAGTTTTGGGGGTTGAAGTAGAAATATTAAACTCAGTTTATGGGAAAAAAATCTTTCGCTGGAAAAAAACCTGACTAGAAGTTTTACAGATTAGTGAAGTAATTTCAGTTGTTCTAAAGTTATTATTTGGGAATATGGAGATGAATAAATCTGAAACTATCTGCACAGCTTGATAATATGACAGGTGAAAAATAAAATGTGTTTTTTAGTTTGTTTTGGGGTTGTTTTTTTTTGTTTGTTTTTGTTTGTTGTAACAGAGCCTGAGGGAGGAAATATCCCTGTCTAACTAAAACTCTCATTACATCCCAAATCATCCCATATTAAACATTCTTCCGTGTCAAACTTTTTATCCTTCTGTCACCCTCCCTTCCAATCTTCACTGTGTGTCACCCCCGTTCCCCCTAGTGGGTGTGTTCACAAGTATCACCCTGAGCGTGTGGATTGAACACATCAACATTGTTGAAGCCTCATTATTGAAAAGCAAGAAAATCACACCATCTTGTGTGTGAGATCATCTCTTCTGTGAGACGTTCTCTATCCAATAATGACTGCTTTCTACCTCAGGCTGAATACTATGAACAAACTAGCTGGTCTCCATTACTAGAAAGATGTCTCCGGCTGTAGTGCTTATTCCTCCTGATTTCAGCTTCTGCTCTGCTTTCACAGATGAGAATGCCCAGAAGCAGGCAGATGATCTGGGTGCCCAGTTTACTGACAAGTTCATCCAGGACCCTGAGCATGTGACTCTTCTACTCACTCTGTTGGAAGTACTGAACTGTTTCAGCTCTTATTGCAAGACATCTGTATTTCTGCATTTATCCAAAAATGTAGTCCAATTAATGTGTCTATGTGATTTTTAGGAGTTTGATTTCCATGTGCGTTGGCCCGGGGTGAAGCTGTTGACTGCTCTCCTCAAGAACCAAGGTGTCCAGGTCCAAGGGGTCATTCTGGTCAGCCCGATGGGTGAGTTTATCCTTGCTGTATTTGAAACTTATCCAATTTTTATATCTGCGTTTTTCTTTTTCTTGATCTTACTATACCCTTGAGAAACTTTTCCCTCTCTTCATAGGTGTTTCGAGATTGATGGATTTACTGGCAGATTCCAGAGAAGTAATTCGCAATGATGTGAGTACTTCTCAGTTTTAGCTTCTATCTTGTACGAAAGCATAAATGAAAGCATGTGAAATTTAGTGTTCTGATTGATACATCATGATAGTTAAATAAAGAAGTAAAATCCCAATAAGTAAACTTCAGGGAGATGCGTGACAACATCTTTTCCAATGTCCAACAGGGCTTGCTGTTGCTTCAGCAGTTGACTAAAGGGAACGCTGCCATTCAGAAAATTGTGGCATTTGAGAATGCATTTGAGCGTCTCCTAGATATCATTACAGAGGAGGGCAGCAGCGATGGGGGTAAAAAAAAACAAAAACAGTTGTGGATAAACCAATATGAGATTATTGTATGTCTTTCGATTTACATCCTGATCTGACCTGTCCTCCCTCATGCCTGCAGGTATTGTGGTGGAGGACTGTTTGCTGTTGCTGCTCAACCTGTTAAAAAACAACAGCTCCAACCAGAATTTCTTCAAAGAGGGCTCTTACATCCAGAGAATGAAGCCTTGGTTCGAGGTTGGTGACGATAACTCTGGCTGGTCTGCACAAAAGGTCACCAACCTCCACCTCATGCTGCAGGTAACCCAGAATAGTCATGTTAAATGGTTGCTTATCTCTCTGCATCATCAATCCATCATGCTCATGAGCATTTTGTTCCTAATCCTAGCTGGTGCGGGTTATGGTATCACCTGTAAACTCTCCTGGGGCTACAGCCAGTTGCCAGAAGTCCATGTACCAGTGTGGACTTCTCCAGCAGTTGTGCACCATCCTCATGGCCACCGGGGTACCTGCTGACATCCTCACTGAGGTGAGCATGATAATAAACCCAAACATAGAGAGCAGGGCTGCTTGCCTTAAAGCAAACTGTGTTCAAACTTGTGATCTGACCACTGTCTTTCAGACCATCAACACTGTATCAGAGGTTATTAGGGGCTCACAGGTCAACCAGGACTACTTTGCTTCTGTCAATGCTCCTTCAAACCCACCAAGGTAAGGCAACCACTAAACCAACATATTACATTTCCATATATTAAATAACCCTAACCCTAACCACCCATGTGAACAGAAATCCGGCCGATTCCCTGACTACCTCACTGATCTGTTTTATTCATCTCTCCATAGACCAGCCATTGTAGTCCTGCTCATGTCCATGGTAAATGAGAGACAACCATTTGTGCTTCGCTGTGCAGTCCTCTACTGTTTCCAATGTTTCCTCTACAAAAACCAGAAAGGGCAGGGGGAAATAGTGGCAACACTGCTGCCCTCCACCATCGATGGTCAGTTGCATTGAGATCAGAACTCCATAATTGCCTTTGCTATAACTTTTTAGGGTTTGTATAAGATGTTCACATAACAGACAATATATTAAACACAGCAATTGCAATTAAAGTTTTGCTTCCACTAATAATAGTCCTAGCGCTCTGACAAGGAAAATGAAATTAAATTAATAGTTTGCAGTTCCCCTAACTTGTCGGTGAGGTTTACCTTCTTTGGTTGTTTTCAGGATTAGGCCTGGACCTCCATGACAGTTAGCATTTCTGAACAGTACCTGTTGCATCAGTCTTTGCACATGATTACAGTCATGCTTGACTGTTGTATATTCTGAATGATTATCTTAGCTTTATGTATGTGAAGTCATTAGTTTAGTGACTCACCCAATTTATTTTTTCACAGCCAACTCCATCTCAGCGGGCCAGCTGCTGTGCGGAGGCCTGTTCTCAGCAGACTCTCTGTCCAACTGGTGTGCTGCTGTGGCCTTGGCTCATGCCCTGCAGGACAACCTCACCCAGAAGGAGCAGCTGCTGAGGGTTCAACTTGCCACCAGCTTGGGCAAACCCCCTGTGTCTCTGCTACAGCAGTGCACTAACATCCTCTCCCAGGTAGGACATGAAAAATTATGCTGCTCGGCTGATGGGTCATATCTATTTGGGTAACAATGGTTTTTGAAAACATACTCAAGTGTCAACAACAGTGAACAGAATGGTGTCACATTATTGTGGTTTTGCAGGGAGATAAGATCATCCGGCGGGTGAGTAAACAGTGTGTATTGTGTTTGTGTGTGTGTGTTTATGTGTGTGGGCCGCACTTATCCGGAATACTTTGGCTTAGTATCTGTAGTAGGGGTCTTGATGGCCCACGTGTTGGGGGATCCTGCTTCCCTTTAACTCTTAACTACCCCTCCTTTTTCTGATGTACAGATATTACCCAGTTCTTCTTTATCAGGTTGATACACAGGTGCACTTAACCCCACAGATCTGAAAGCTCTAGTTGCTCATGCAGTGTTCACTGGTGGAGTGTGGGGAAGTACACAAGTAAACATCCAAGAAAAGCTCTGAGAATACATTCTTATAGCTGTGATCTTTGACTGTTATGCTCCAAATAGTGATTTGTCTGTTCACCAAGTGCTCTCTCCAGCAACTTTGGTACCTTTTCCTCACCTGTATTTCCGTACTTACCAATATACTTACACCTTACCAACTTAAGAGACTACATTAGTTTCCACTGTGGGCTCATATGCCACTAAAACAGGTTTTTGATTGTTAGTGTTAAGATGAAGTTTGATTTATTTAGCCAGGAGAGGACAACTCTCCATGATTCTCCTGGAAGTTTCTCAGTTTAAATCTCTGTTTTCATGCATTTCTTGGAGTTTACAAATTTTCTGTTTTTCTTCCAATATGAGTGTATGACAACCTGTTAAAATGTATGAATTTACAGTATGTACACCTTCTGAGACAAAATTCTCTGCTAGTGGGCATGTCAGTAATAATTAAACTGGATTCTTGCTCTGTACCAGGTTTCTGCTGGTTGAGGAGGGGTTTATGCTCCTTCTGAACTGTTAGTCGGAGGGCCAGATATCTTGTATATCTTCAGAACTTGCCTGTCTCCACACCTCTTGGACCTTGTATATGGTGGGGCAGCCAATCACCTTCTAAATTTTACAGTCCAATACTGACACTCTGTTGTCTGTATTAAACCGATCTTGGGATTCAGGGGGTCCAGGTGGCTGAGCAGTATTAACTGCCTCTGATTTAACTCAGGATTCAGGGAGTAGACCCTCTTTCTCAGGTGCTACTAACGATGAGAGGCCCAGAGTGAGTTAGGGTGATACTTCAAACGTGGTTACGGTTTATTAAGATGTTCAACTCGACTCTGCATTGCATGGAAGGAACGTTGTGTGTTGTAGGTGCTTTTGCAGAGAAAAGCAGTTAGGATATCAATCCATGTGCATCTGATAGCTCTGCTCTATAAAGCAATGTGTAGCGGAAAGGTCATGACATCAGAGTAAATTACCTGAATAGATTTTCTGTATTTATTTAAATATGAAGTGGGACTTTACAATATATGATGGAATGCGGTGACGCTTTTTACCATTAATTTACAAATATATTCCAGTAGTTTGTATAGTGCACTTGGCTATGATATAGTTTTGATGCTATTTCAATTCAGTATTCAATCCTAATATAAATGAACAAACACATGTATTTCCTGTTCTTGTTGACTGTCTTCTAATCTTCTAATCTATGTATTGTTTTGTCATTGAAATCATGACAGAACTCAAGGCAGCCAAGAAGGTGCCTCCTACTAAAAATGGTCAGGGTTTTAGTAATTAGTAACAGAATGACTGATGTGGTATCAGGAGAGGTGTGTGTTTTCACTGGGATGTTATTTCATGGAAGGCGAGTGTTTTGTTTCCTTACCTGTGGACATGAACCTAGAAGGGAAATGATTTGAAACAAATACACTACTAGTTTAAAGCAGCAGAAATAGTTTTCCCTCTCTGGTTCACATGTTTGAGCAGGTTGTTTGACACTGAACTGTTGCATAATTTAGCAAACATCCAACTTGGAAGAGACCAGTCGGACAAGGGCAGCACATTCTTGCGATCGATAAGTATGTAGTCATGTGATTCAGTTTGTGAGGTTAGTTTATTGTGCTCATGTTGTGTCTTTTAAAACTCACTGGAATGGTGGGTTTACAGTTTATAGGAGGAACATAATTTCCATAGTTTTAGACACAGTCACCAACTCAGACGCAAAGATGGGATATATGTTTGCTCAATTAATACTTGTCGTCATTTTCCTTTCTTTTTGTTTTCCTCTGCATTTTTGCTTTACGTCAAATTTGGAGACAAAATCTGAAAAGGTGACTTTGTAAGTTTTTGCTGTATGGAATGCTGCTGAAAGTTTTTACACACACTTTCATTTCTCTGAGCTCCATATTTTCAGTTTTGCCATTATTTATTTCACTAAAAAGAGGTGTGCGCTTAATAAAGCATGTTGTGCATTAAGTGTTAATGCACCAGCTTATCAGAGGCTACAGTGTAGAGAGTAAAGATTCTCCTCATCCCTGCACCGTGCTTTATTCTGTACTGATTTTTCAATTTTCATTCCAACTCCATGAAAATCATCCTCTCTGTTGATGGATTAGACAAAACTGGTTTCCTATAGAAAAATATATATTGGAAGTCAACTTTTATGTAGAGGAAGAACATCCAGGTTGAGTTCTGTTGTAGATAATTTAGATCACACTTGTATTAAAGTTGTTTTCATGGGTATGCATGATCACTTTTATATATCTTTTAAAAAATCTATTATAATTTTTTAAGTTAAATTTTCTTCATCAAAAGCACATTAAATGGCTGTTGCTTTGCATGTGTTGATAAAATGTAATTTATGATTTAAGAGCTTCAGAAGGAAAATTGCAGGTCACACAGTATTAGAAAATTGTGAACTAAAAGAATACCTGATGGTTGATTGTAAAAGTAATGTTTCTTTAGACAAGCATCAGGCGTTGATTTCATGTTTTAGAACTGCATGCTCTAAGGAATGAAAACTTGTTTAAATATATTGAATTATATAATTGGTCTTATTAACGACTAATGCTTGATGTGGTTGAGTTGCTTCAGATTAACGTGGAGTGATTTAGTTTGTCTATGCTTTGTTTTTATTTGCATCTGGAAGAGAAGGAAATTGGGCTTTTCAGAAACGATTCTCAGTTTTGTGTGAGAAAAATCAACTATGTTGCTATTTCATCAGCTCCTTGCTTTTTGTTTTTAGGATTTAAAACATTGGCACTTATTTTGTTGGGTTTCTTTATTGTCTTGCTCCACACTCAAAAAGCTGATTATAACATGTTTTTTAAAGAAACAATAAAAACTGATGTTTAATCAATGTCCCAATCTATATGTAATCTATAAGTCTATGACAAGAATTCACATAACAAATGATCAACATTAATAACTATTCTTTAACTGATTATGAATGTTGGCTGCGATCTACATAATCCCTCACACCAAATATCTGGTTCTAAATTGTTTACAAGATGTTTAAATGCCGCTTGTATATTACATATCTGGTCTTTATAGGGCACTCATTTCAAATGAATATGTTGTCATCTCTGTTTATGTTGTGCTCCACAGGGCAGTAAAGTCCAGACGAGGGTGGGCCTCCTAATGCTACTGTGTACTTGGATCAGCAACTGTCCAATTGCTGTCACACACTTTCTACACAATCAGGAAAATGTTCCCTTTGTATCCTTTTAGTAGCTCACAATTGCATGTCGGCCCCTTTCTGAAGTTTAACAAATTCAGGTATTTTGGTACCAACAACTAGATCCATCAGGAGCCCATTCCTAATTGAAATGCACATTGTATTCAAGTGTGGAATGAATCCTTGACTTAGCGCCTCCTGTAGCTAACAGCTCAGATCTCGGAGAACCTAGGAGAGGATGAAAGGCTGGTTCAGGGCCTCTGTGCACTGCTTCTCGGCATTTGCATCTATTACAATGACAACTCACTGGAAAACTACACCAAGTAGGCATCTTTGAGTTCACAGATTTAGCTTTGCTACTGAGACTCCAAGGTAGATTTTGAATACATGCACCTATTTATATATACATACGCAAGTAGTTTTGTAAGTTTAAAAACCAATATCTTCACTGTTAGTTGATCTGATTACTCCCCTATTCATGACCATATATTAGATCCAGAATTGGTATATTTTAAGAGTATTTTAATCAATATGTACTGCTGTGGCTTAGGTAGTCAAACGAGTTGTCTCTTAAACATGGATAATGCTTCAGCTTAATGTACTATGGTTTTAGTGATAGTGACAGTGGGAAATAACTTTTTTGAGTTACTTCTTTTTTTATCTGAAATACACAAGGTGTCATCTTAAGATCAACAGTTTCATTTTCCTTGTTGATATAGAGAGCCTTCATAAGCCCTTTGCACTAGAGCTATTTTAAAGGCAGAGATGGATCACAAATATTGATTTGCACTTAAAACCCATTTATTGTGCAATTAATGTGCATATTTAGTATGTTTACATTTATAGATGCTTATACACAGATTTAAAGAGAGGTAATCGGGCTTCTTCTGTTAACCAGAGAGTCCTAAATGCCTTAACTGAAGAAAACTGTTGTCATCTAACTTAACTTCTAATATATACTGTTTAAGACTCCTGACTTGCTGTCCCATCTTTCATCCTCAGAGAGAAGCTAAAGCAGCTAATTGAGAAGCGCATTGGAAAGGAAAACTTTGTCGAGAAACTCGGTTTCATCACCAAACATGAGCTGTACTCAAGGGCAGCCCAGAAACCACAGCCCGTCTTCCCTTCTCCAGAGCAGATGCTATTTGACCACGAGTTCACCAAGCTGGTCAAAGAGCTGGAAGGTCAGTTAGAGATGTCTTCCAGTTATCTGTTATAATAGATGCAGTTTTTCATGAAGTTTTAAGAATGTGTTTTCTCTCCACACTAACCAGGTATAATCACAAAAGCAGTTCACAAATCTAGTGAGGAAGAGAAAAAGGAAGAGGAAGTGAAGAAGACTCTAGAGCAACACGACAACATTGTAACTCAATACAAAGAGCTGATCAGAGAACAGGTAAAACTGACTCATACATTTGTAGACATGCAAACAGCGAAACATACATTTCATTTCATTTGCATTTGATGTACTGTGCTGTTGACTGTTTAACTTGAACTATGTGATCTTCAGGACGCTCACATCCAGGAGCTCAAAGAGCAGGTGTTGTCTATGACATCTCAGAACGAACAGATGCAGGTTACAATCACTCAGCAGCTGTCACAGATCCAGCAGCATAAAGACCAGTACAACATCCTTAAACTAAAATTAGGTGGGTGCACGTCATAGCTGCTTGTGTAATTCTTCGAGAAGGTTAGAAATGAAGAAGTTGCATATTTCTGTGATGTTAATTGGAAAAAGGTTTTTAGAGAAATTTCATGCTCCTAACTACTAACTCTTCGTTTACGGACTAAATAAACAGAATATAGCATGTTAATGAGTTTAAGGAGTACTGAACACTCCGTTTTTAAGCTGTGTAGAAAGTCTGCTTTTATTACAACAAATAAGCACTTGTTATAAGCCCACAGTCCAGGTATATTATGTAAACCATTTGTTAGGAAATGAAAAGCATTGGATGGAAAACAAATTTATTCAGCTATGTGCATTAATTCATAAGACAATATATCACACAAGAGCAAATAGCAATTTTATTCTGAATCAAAATTTAAATGTATCTTAAGAAAATCATTCACGAGTTTGCCTAAATTCGTGACTTGTATGTGATTATTTACATAACTTGGTATTAGTTGCTGCTTTTGTTCTGTACTCATGTATTCATAAATTATAACAGTCAATAGAGACGTAACATCCACATTCAAGCCATAGTTCAGTTTTCAAACAGAACTATGTCACTCGTCTGACTTGGTTATGTCTGTGTGTGGTTGTGACCACAGGGAAGGACACACAGAGTCAGTCTAACAGCCAGGCTGATGGCTCTCAGGTGAATGGGCTCCAGACTGAAGAGCTGACTCAGCTCAAAGACGAGTTGGAGGAGCTGCGCAAGCAACACACACTACTTAAGACACAACTGGGTGACAAAGACGCACTTATTGATACCCTGGTTAGTGACGTTTGTGAGCTTCAAGTGGAGGTAGAAAACAGTCTTCACAGCTTGGTGACACACTAGGTAGTGTTTCCCAATCAGCAGCTGGTCTCTGCTCAGGCACAACGGGTTGATTGATTGGTAGACAAACTGTCATCCATGCTTACTTTATTACACAATTTCTATTTTGTTTTGTCGTGGCTTTATTTTAGAAGGACAGACTTTTAGTTAGAGATGTGTTGCACTAAACTTCAGACAGACAAGTACCTGTAACTCCAAATTCTACTTGAACAAATTAATAAAACCAAACTTCAAACCAAAATATAGGTTTTTACAAGTGCTTTGCCTAGAACAACAAGTTTGGCTTTGTCAAATGTTGTTGGTTATAAAGTAGAGCTGCAATTAATTATTTATGCAGCATTTTGTTAATACATTAAGTGTTGAAGTTAGCTCTCAAGCAGAAAAAACAAGCATTTACTGATTTGCATCTTTTCACTGATGGAAACTGATGGGACATTTTTCACAATTTTCTGGCACAAATATAAACAGCAATTAATCACCAGGAAGCAAATAAACTGATAACTAAACATAATGAGTTAATAGCATTCCCATTCAGAATGTTGCTTTTCACTCACTACAGTATTTGGAGTTAAAACCCATCACATTGAAAATTTTTTCACTGTATGTGTCTGTAGAGGTCAGAGCCAACACAGACAACAGAGGGTTCAGCAAGAGGAACAGAAAACACAGAATTACTCAAGGTGGGATTCATTATCACAAGTCACTTTTCCCTAGTTGAATCTATTGCCTATTGAATCTTTCAGTGTTGTTTCTGATATTAACATTTGAATGTTAATATCTATTAAATCTAAAGTACACCTCTTATTTCAGAAAGTGAACTGATACATAGCTTTTTGGGTTGAATTTCTTGCAGGAGCTGGAGGCTTTGAGGGGTCAGATTCAGTCCCAGTCAACAGAAATTAACCATCTTAAGACAGAGAGACAGGAACTGCTCGGAAGAGCTGAGGCTGGGGTAATTTTTAATATTGTTGAGGAAAATATCACATTTGTGCAAAACATAGAATTTTTCCTAACAGACGGTAAATAAATTAACCTTTTTGTCTGGTTTCTCTCAGTCTTCAGACGGGGTCCCCAGCAGCAACAGCCCAGTAGACTTTGCCAAGATAGCGGAACTTGAGAGCAGACTTGCAGCACAAACAACTGACATGGAGAGACTCAAGGTTTGAAGAATATTAGTGCAATAATATGTGTGCTCTGTCAAGCTATACTCTTTAGTTTAATTATTTTCAATGCAACAGCTGTCTAAAGTTTTTTGAGCCTTTCTCTCAGGTTCTGTTAGATTTATATATAATTGGGGGACAATGTATAGTACTATTTCAGTGAAGTCTTCAATTTATTTCAGTCCATTCTTTACCCCCTTATTTACTCCTCCATCTTCTCTTTTTCATTGATTCAGGAGGAGACAAAAAGGTCGTTGGAGAGTCGGGCAGACCTGGAGCAGCAGCTGGCGTCAGCCACCAGCACAGTGGCCATCCTGCAGACTGAGAAGGCAAAGCTGCAGACAGAGGTTCAAGAGTCCAAGAAGGAGCAGGACGACCTGCTGATGCTCTTGGCAGATCAGGATCAGAAAATCCACAGCCTCAAACAGAAACTGAAAAACCTGGGAGAGACGGTAGAGAAATGATAAACATTATGTTGTTCAAAACTCATCAAGAGACTGAGTTAAAATTTTTAATGTCATGTTTGTTAAAAAAAATAGATTGATAAATTATGAAACATACAGAGGAGAAAATAATATTTAATATTTATTTAATATTTCAATTCAAACAACCTGAATTTTTTTTAACTGTATTGCCACATCAGATTGGGATATTTTTGTAGTTTGTTCTTGTGAACAAATTCTAAGAAAACCTTTTCTTGACAAACATTTTTCTGCAACAAAAAATAACCCAAGCAAAAGCTTTATAAAGTAATCAAATGATAACATGAATTATATTAATTGTTGATGATTGTTGGTAAGACACCTGTGTGACAAAACTACTACTGTGTCTTAATTACAAAATTGGTAAATGATTTGGACTTAGTGCTGTTTGTAAAAGTTGTGTTGCTGTGAGAGTATGCTATAAAGTGCACTAGATTTCCTTAATGGATTTCACTAATCTGAATCATTAAGCAAGTTACCTGAGATGGTCGTTGGTGGTAGCAGAGATTTCATGAGCAGGAGGCTTTATAATAGAGGAATAACTGCTTGGATGTGTTTTGTCTGTTTGCTTTAGTTAGAATGTGACCCTTTCCTTGCAGGTGGAAGATGAGGACGATCTTGACGCAAGGGACCAAACAGACGACGATGATGAGGAGGAGGAGGAAGATGAGGACTAAAGGAAAAACACTGAAAGAAGAAAAGATGGAAATCTGTTTGCCAGCAGGCAAGAAAAGACTACAGAAAAACACGTAAGGAATTTCAAAATAAGACTGAAGAAGTTTCTTTATCCAGTTGCCATGCTGTCTTCAATTTTCTTTACCCCGGTCACATCACATGCATTTGTTGGTTATTTGGACATGTTTTTTGTTTAGGATAAGTTTATTCTGTTCAAAGATTCAGTTTTCATTGACAGCTAAAATATTTCATTACATCAGTGCATTCATCTCTGCTCTTCATTTTTACCATCAGTTTGTAATGGAATTTAACAGTTGTGTGGTTGTTGTAAAATAATGTCAGATAGTTTGGAATCACGCTTGGTTAATTTGAACACACACAAGAGTTGCCTGGAAAATTTAGGCAAGAGGATCTGAGATTTAGCTATGGTGACATTTATCATTATTCTCATTCATCACAAACATGCTGGTGAGATCCTCAGGCCGGCTTTTTCCCATCCAGCACTCCTAACTGACAACGCATCAGAATCACCCACACGTTGCTGTGCTGCATCCCGAATTCATCCACATGCACCCCCCCACCCCCCCAATAAGTTCAGTGTTACAGCGTTTCAACATTCAGAGTTGTTCCTTTTTGTCAACAAAACCTAACTGCTCTATAATATGCTGCAAAACACTGAGGAGAAAAAAAGATGTAAAGACAAAAAAGGTATTTTTGCAACTTTTTGTCCCGTACTGGCATCCAGCTTCTGTATGATATTGTGTAACTTATCAATTTATGAGCCACATTAAAATGAATAAAGAATCTATCAGTCTGTATGCCTGTATAGAGAAATAATTGTAGATAAATAAAAATTTTACTAAATCGACAAAGAGACCTTTGTATTTATCTTTTCAGGTTTATATTTCACATTTGGCTGAATGAATCGAAAAAGATCCATTTTCATATCCAGAAATGTACAATGCCTACGGTAAAGTGGGTTGAACTGTTTTCTCACCTTATATTCTGGAGTCCCAAACCTGGGACCTTTCTGGGAGTTTGCATCTTTGACCTGTACTTGAATGGGTTCCCCCCAAGTACTCTGGCTTATTCCACCTGTCCCTTAAGTTAATATGTGCAGTAATGGACAGATTTGAAGGGATAGAAGAATAAGGGGAAACAATACGAGTTGAATTTGAAGTTTTGTTATGTCATATTTATTGATATTGATATCGATATCTGTGCTCCTGACTTAACTGTTCCTGAAAGGCACAAATCTGACTCCCAATTGTGCACATGTGGAGGCGGCCTACACAAACTCCAGTCCTACTTGACCAAACAGATCAACTATTTGACCACAGAGTTAGCAGGTGTCAAGGACACTGATGCGGCTTTCGTGGGGGTTTTCTTTTTAAACCATAACTCAAAAATAATTTTGTGTGCTATATTTCCACAAAAAACATGGTGTCTCCTGCATGTATTAATTATTTTTCCGTTTATTATTAATCAGGTTAGAAATCTGTAGCTAATCCAGAAAGAAATCGTACAAGTGGAAGATTTGAGATCATACAGTGAGTTTGATGGTTGTTTTTTTCTGTGAGCTCAGCTTCTAAAGTTTAGAGAGCTGCACCGCTAAGCTTTAGGGACTGTTATGTCCCTCATGAATCTCCTTCTTTAAATAGGAATGGAAAGTCTAACTGCAAGAGTCATGCAACATTACACTAAATGTCACCAAAATGACATAATTGGTGGGCTGGTGAGTCCTGTAAAAAATCAAGGAACTCGCTATCTCACCTCAGAGCTTTCATGATCTTAGGGCCTTGTAATGGCTGAGTTTCAACACTGGGGGGCAACAGGTTTTCAAATAAAGACGAGCTCTTGTCTAGAAACCAGTTTGGCCATTTGTTTCACTGTATTTAATTCTGATAAGTTTTTACCCAGCAGGCATTTTGTTCAAGCATCTCCTCCTGTGCTGCCTGAGGGCTGAGGATCATAAAAAGGAAAAGCTCCATCCAGCCAGGACATCAGGCAGCAGATGAGCACTTTACCTGCACACACACACACACACACACAGTTTAAATCGCATGGAATCTATGCAAATACTATGATGTGTTTCTAACGGTGAGTGTGCAGCGCCCCACGTGTGTGTGCTTTATTGAAAACATTTCAGTAATAACACACACTTCAGGTCCCGGAGGCTAAACTCATGTGTGAGGCCCCTCCCTTTACTCTGCTTTTACTCCTTTAGTACTCAGCCTCATTATCATCGGCCTACACAGGAACAGAAAGCAAACAATACCCTTCAGCAGATCAAACACAAACCTTTCCAGGAATACACAGCGTCTATGTTCAATATTAAGTTGTATAAAGTTCTCCACATTTCTAACAGTGAATTCTGATTTAGTTTGGTTTGATTGTGCCATAAAGTCCTTTAAAATACTTGATGTCATATGTTTTACAGGGTGTTATATGTTATCTAATAAATACAGCATGTTGACCTTCATGCAGAGTTTAATCTATAAAAACAAATTATATTCAATGTGTCTGATCTGTAATCGAAGATGGGAGAGATGATAAGTTGGGTGTTTTCCTCTTAAATTAAGATTTACTTAGCTTGATTCTGTTATTATTTTTATTGAAATGATTGGTGCCATTCATGTTATTTTGTTCCCTCTGTGGATGAACCTGGCCAGCTCGCCCCTCCCTGCTTTTCCTCCTCCTCTCTGCTCTCATCCTGTGCTCTCATCTCTTCATCCTCCTCTTCCTCTGGCTCATGTTTTCCTGATTTTCCCAGCTCTGATTTGCTCAGGACGAGTGTGCTCTGTCCGTGACTGTGTTTTTGTGGCTGCGGGAGAGTCAAGGTCAGGCCGGACATCGTGACTTGTAAGTGACCCGCCATGCGACAGCCTCCGCCGGTGTCATAGCGCTACGCGTCCCTGCTCCTGGAAACTCCTCCATCGGCTTCTCCGCTGCCGTTACCGAGCTCCATCGAGTCCTCTCCGGGGCAAACTATCAGCACCTGCCGACGCCTCTCGCGCCATATGACCGTCTCAAAGGTAAGCCCCCCTATCATTAAACTCCTGCGGCGGGTCGGCGGTCTCTTGTCCCGTCGTGTGTTTCCCTCCACGCCGTGGCTCGGACCTGCAGCCCGGCCATGCGGCTGGGTCCGGGCTCCTCTGTGGAGAGGCCACGCAGGTTTACCTTCCGGATGGATGCTAACTTAAAAAATATCCACCCGAAAAAGAGGGGCACATCTGATTTTACAAAATTCATTCGTCATTTGAATAACATGAGAGAGATCAGCGCTAAATGATTTTAATGTTAATGTTAACTAACTAAAAAGCCAAACTGTGTTTCCAGTTATTTCCAACAATAGATGATGTTGAAGTGATGCTGAACCTGCTTCAGAGAGCTGATGATTGAACCTGATGAGCCCTGCTTCGACTGTAGTTTGGTGTGCTGGTACTTACTACATCATATCTACAGAGGAACTTTCATTGGCTAGGTGCTCCTAACAAGGGGGGGACCACAATGTAAACTCCCCTGAAGTGTGATCTTCAGATAAATATATAGATCAGAAACAGGGTTTTTGCTAGGTGAAATGATTATCAAAATAATTGCTGATTAGTTTTTGGTCTACTGTTGAGTAGATTTATCTAAAGGAGCCCAGTCTTCATTTATTTGGAGGACTATTTGCAGCTTCCCCTCATCTCACTTTAGAAACCATTGAATCAGAGGGAGTTCACAAAGTCTTTGACAGATTGCTCTATGCTGAGTGCTCAAACTACACCATATTTGCATACTTGTCAAGTAAAGAATATGAATCCCCATGTATATTGATAACTGATTAGGCCATCTAACAATTTAGCTGGTATAGCTTTTCAAACTACTTTACGTTAATCTGCTTTAAATTTAATTTTTTGGATTTTGGACCCAAAAAAAGCTCTCATGCATACCACATATTTCTGCTGCTTATATTCATCAAATGTTACTCGTTAAAATCTTAGTTATTTTCATCCCATTTTTATATGTCCTGTAAGCAAGAGTTAACCAAGAGTACACTGTACTGTATTTGTACATTTAATGTTATCTTTCAGTCTGGAAAACACATAATTGAAATGCATTATTTTTGCTTGGTTGGTGGCTGTATTGTGTCGGGCCTCCAGTTCCCCAGATGGTTTGGATCTATTGTTTTTGCTCACTTTTGTCTGTATGGCCATAAACAAACTGAAGACAAAAGAAAAAACAGTTTAACAGCTTTGTGTTTAATGACCCGAGTCTAATTCTCGCCACATGTGGAGCAGTGGGAGATTTTAGGACTTTGTGCCAGTTGGCTCTTACAGTGTGGCACAGCACATCATTTCCACAGGGGCGGGTCTGGGGCATGCATTCTCTATGGACGCTTCATGGAATATTGGCATTGTTTTTATCCCTTCAGATGGTCATGCTGCATGCTGCAATGATAAGACTCACCTTTGCACAAAAGCCTGTCATCCAAATGAATGATTAAATACTAACTGGGAACAAACAAACTGAGGAGCTCCTGAATTTGTGGGCAGGCTGCTGGTGAATACAGTCTAACCAGCAAATGTTGGAGAGACAATATTAATAGCTGCTTCCTCTTGGCCCTTTAACAACAGGGCAGTTACACTTTAGCCTTGCTGTGCTTTAATACAAATTTCTATTCAGTCGCTTATCACAGCCAAGTCTGTCACAGAGGATGTGTGTCATTTATGTCATTTATGTGCTGGTGTTGGTGATGTGTAGAAGTGTCATGTTAGATATTAGATTGGTCGGTCTGACAGTCAGCTTGATGGGCAAACTCCTGACAAAATGAACATTAACTTAATACGTTTGTCTTCACTTATGTGAAACAGAGAACTTCCAACCAAACATTTTTGAATCTTTGTAGTTGGCATGAGAAAATACACACAGGACAGTCAATGGTGACATAAAGTATTTCATGAGGAGTTTATTGTTTTTGAAAACACTGGTCTCCTCTCTGCAGTGTTTCTCTGTAAATCTGCTCTGTACTTTCATATTGGACCATAAAGTGGTAAACTGTAGCTCTGGCATGTTATCGCACACTGTTAACACATACCTGAAATTCTCCCTCTCCGTCCAAACTGTGACTTGTGCAGTTGCTAGGTGGCGTCTCAAATCTTTGGCTTTTGCAGATACATTGTTACAGTAGCTGTTTATTTACTCTTCTGAGCTCTTTCCTCAGAAAAAGGCAGACCAGTTATTGTCTGATTATCTTGTGCTGAATTTCTCCGTAATATTTCTCAAAACAGTAACTGGAGCTTAATTTGGCTTTCAGGTACAATACACAATCTTGCTGTTGGTTCCAGGTATCAAAGTCCTTTCTGCTGTAATAACCACTGTGAATTAGAGGTGTACTTTTGAGCAAATACATCCTTGAGCCAGAGTATCTGATTGGTGGAAATCCCCTCCAGACAATCTGTGTATGTCGCACTGCTGTTGGGCAATAAAGTGATCACCAAACAAACTGTATCCAAGATAAACATTACAGCTTCATAACCTCGGAAGCCTGTTGATTTTCAGTCCAATACTGAACTTTGAATTGCAGCTGTAATTTCTTTAATCCCATGGAATCACAAATGAGACAGATTTGTGGTAATGAAAACAAAAATTAAAATTAATTAATATCTAATAATTGATCTTTTTTTGACAACTGTTTAATCAAAACTCCACTGGTTTCCGGATTCTCAACTATTTTCTGGTTTTCCACAGTATTGTATGACAGTAAACTGAGTAAATAGTAATTGGTCAGATATGTGCAGTGAAACTAAATACGTGCACTTGTATCCTCTAGCAGCAGCAGAAACTGTGAGTATCATGTTGGATTTTGTCAGCGATTTAGTAACAGGTTAGAAACAGCCTGGAGAATGAATGAGATCATCTCACATGTCCTCTGTAGCTCTAGAAACCAGACATTGTGCCTCAAGGTGTTGGTGGAGAACCTGATGTTGGCAAAATGATCCCTCATACATGACTATGCCTCCAAAACAAAGCCCCCAGGGGTCTGAGGTCATTGACTGCCCCACCACTCTCCCTCCCTGCGGTTTGCGCTTCACTGAACCTAATGAAGTCCTGCCTCTCCTCCCAGCAGGACCAAGGTGACTTAATGCAGTTTCTGTCCTGCCACATTTAATCCCACTGTGCCTTTTTGGGGTGTTTTAGAGGATTTAGAGACAATATAATCTACAAACCTGCAGAATAATGCCTCTTCAAAATATCCAACATGAATGTGTTTTTTATGACTTTTTTATTTATTTATCGATTGTTGAGTTAAAAAGAGCTTTATTGGATGAATCTAAAGTTAAACACTAGTCAACATCAACCGTTCTTCTAATGTAAATGAAGTGAAACCACTAAAGGGTGTACGAAAGACTTTCTGTATTGGATGGATTTCAGCTATTTTCTGGCGCCAATAAAGACCAGATGTTTTGATCTAGTCTCAAATGGCCTATAAACTATGCCCGGGACTTAGTTGTTTTTTTTTTTTTTTGGTTTGTTTTTTTTGGAGAACAATAACTTTAGATGTTCAGATCAAATTAACTTTGATAACAGCAACTTAAGTGTCTTGAATACATTTATAATCAAAAGCAGTTTAAAATAAATACATTAAATATGGACCTGTTTATGAATGTAACTTAAGAGGAACATTTTTTTCTGTTCTTAATCAATTATACATCTTAAAAGCAGTTTGGGCTGCAACTAATACAGATCTTTATTATAGATTAATTTTAAACATCATGTCATGACACAATCAGTATTATTCAGTCTGGAGAAAAGTAAAAAATTGGAGAAATTTATTTTTCCTCCAGTATGTCTCCTTCGATGAACTCAGGCCCAGCTACCAAACTGACTGAGTTCTGTCATATTTTAGTGCCTGGGTTTTAGGAAACAATTCATGTTGGATGTTAAGGATGATTACTGTACCCGTCCTTACAATGGTTTGTAAATCCTAAAATGCTCTTATGTAACCAAGAGCGTGCATATGACTGCAGACCCCCCCCACCGCCCATCTCTGCCTCATATAGAGAGCCTAAAGACTACAAGGCTCTGCGTTTTCTTGTTGGTTGCAGGGCAGGGTCGTTTACACAGCCAGGCATAATGGCTTTTTGAACAATAGCTGAAGAAGTATTGTTTGTTTTTCCAGTTGGCACTTCCTCTATTTATTGTTACATCACTGTCGCTCAGATCCATGGTGGCAGGTTGTCCTGCACGTTTCTGACATGACAGCTGTCCCACTGTTTGAGGATTATATGGTGCTGCTCCCACGTGGGCCGCACTGAGAAAGGATTACTGTGGGGGAAAAAAAACAAAACAAAACAAAAAAAACCACAGAGGATCTGCGCAATATCTATCCGCCGGTGCTTTTGTACAGGTTTGTCTTACAGCAGGGAGGCGACTATGTGAAGGCCACAGGAAAGAGGAAAGATCAGCGCTCCTTTAAAGCAGCTGCCTAAAAACATTGCACAGCTGATTAAATTTTACCTTCCTTTAGCCGCATATTCTGCCTCCCATGTAGTTACATTAAATGACTCAGACCTACGTGTTGGTTTTTCTGAAAAGGGGAATATCTAGTGCATGATTTTTATAGGT
Source organism: Echeneis naucrates (assembly GCF_900963305.1). Taxonomy (NCBI): domain Eukaryota; kingdom Metazoa; phylum Chordata; class Actinopteri; order Carangiformes; family Echeneidae; genus Echeneis; species Echeneis naucrates. The sequence continues at coordinate 17,961,176 of NC_042511.1, forward strand.
TTTAAAAAACATATTTGTGACGCACCAAATGTAATGCATGTAACTTTGGTTCATATTGTGCAAATGAAGTCATAATATCAATTTACGTCTTTGTTTATCTTTTAATCCAGATGGTTTGAAGAGTCAAAATAAGTTTTGTTCCTTGGCCTTCTGGGTTTTTTGATCATCACTGGATATTTATTTTTTAGATTTGACATATATAAACATATGATCTTATGATCTTTGCTCATGTAGCTCTAAATTCACCAAAGTCAATGTTGGTCCCTACCCTGGGGAATGGGGGCTACAAGGTACCAGCAAAGATCAGATACATTTAAGAAATACATTTTATGTATCAGAGGTTTGTGTCTTTATCTTCCCTAATTTGACAGAATTTTCATTCCTCAGCAGATTTTTTTCTTAATTTCTACATCTCATGAAAATAAATAATTACATATTTTGCTTAAATGTTCTTGTCAATACACAGAATTCATTTATTAAGCTCTGTGTTGCATTAGAAACAACATAGAAATCAGATTTTTTGCATGTCCTCTGGCAAAGTGCAAAAACTACATGAGTGGCTATAAGATGGAATTATGAATGTGGCCCAGTTTCACTTGGTTTGCTGCCAGTGTTCAGGAATCAGGGAATCCTGGGCAGGAGCCAGATGGTCCAGCATTGTCTGATTCATTATTAATGTAGAGAAGAAGTCGATGGCCTTTTCTACTCATGTGTGTTTGTTCACCATATTGATCCCAGACCTAATGGCCACACTGGATGCTGTCAGAGCAAATGTACACTCGCTCACTCACAAGGCAAGTGGCAAATATGTACATTTGTTTATGAGACTCAACAAGTACTTTCCGGTCAAATGCTGCCAGGTAGACGTAAAGGTTTCTTGAACTGAACCTGTACACAAGATGGCTCACACCATATAGAGCAAAAGCTGAACTATGCAATGGCTCATGGTAATTTCCCAAAATGCATATTTATTTAGAATGTAATTTCAGCCACAGAGTCTGTAGAGATGACAGCCAGTTGGCCCACTGCTTTGGTTTGGACGGAAATATCTCAACAACTGACAGATCTTGTACAGATATTCTTCATCTACACAGAATAGATCATACTAACTTCGATCATTGCCACCAGTTTGTGTGAATAGCGAATCAACAGATGTTAACAAACTAACACACGAAACAAAGGTATTGAATATAAGTCAGCATAGATAAACCATACATATTGTGGTAATACACTTATTATAGACTAAAACTTTAGCATGAACACACCAGTGAGCTGCACACTCTGCGTCTGGACCATCACAGCATGTTAATGCACTTACAGCTTATGGGCATGATCTGATTAGCCACGGCATCCCCAGGCCTGATAACAGGGCATGCTCTGCAGCAGTCTGAGTGTTGTTGAGAGGGAGATGCTAAGTCTCTATATACACATATATATATACACGCACAGGGAGGCTAATCGCCATGAGTCACAGAAAGTGAAACTCACCTTGTCTGCTGTTACTATGGCTGCGATGGATAGATGGCTGTTAGCTGCTCAGGCTCATTCCTGTGTACTGTATTCATTTATGTGATAAGGATCCCTCTGACTTCCAGGGAGAAACTCATTGCCTTTGCTGAGTACTTTATTATGTTTCAGCCATTTTGTCATTTATAATGAATACGTTTAACAAATAGTTAATTCTGCAGTAGGAAAAAAAAAACTTCATTCATATCAGATCCTCAGACAGAGCCTCTTAAACTAATTTTAGAACCTCAAACCTTTTTTTTCCTTTGGTGCCTAATATTTGTAACCGTCAGGAATTTTTGCTGTAAAAGCTATTCACCAGCTGTAAAGGAGGCTTGATTTGTCATAATTAATACAAGGTAACAGAAGCCCTCTTGAGGCTACGACCTCATTCACACTCTAGTCTCTGGCTGCGAGCTGACGTGATCCATAATCATTGTTAGCGCATTGGAAGCTGTCGTTTCCTTTAAATAACACAGAAATGTGTTGTTGTTGGGTTTTTTTTTTTGTTGTTGTTGTTGTTTGTTTGTTTCCTGATCACATTCTTACTGAATAAATTCTCTTTTGTGGAAAGAAGAGACATGGAAACACTGCATTTAACTGCAGGAACATACACAAATATACTTCATTTACACACTTACAATGACAATAAAGTGTACTTTCCTCAACAAGGTATGACCAACTAAACTTATATGCATATATCATTATACAGGGAATGACATGAGGGAAAGAAACTGTTGGACTTTGTGGTGATTCTATATCATAAATATATACACTACCAGTCAACAGTTTGGACACACTTTCTTATTCATTTGAATGAGAAAGCGTATCCAAACATTTGACTGGTAGTATATGCAATATACAAGAAATATTGTGTATCAGTGCATTTCAATAAACATAACTGTCAGGGATTAAGTTTTCGGGTTGTATTCCTGTTTTATTTTGAAAGTCCTGTTCTTGTTCTGTTTCCCTCATGTTGATTGCCTTCCATGCCCTAACGTGGTTCACCTGTGTCTTGTCTAGTCACTGTGTCACAGCCACAGTGACGTTTTCTTGGTTTTTCATGAAAAACAATGAATTTTTCCACATTCACCCCGCTCTGCGTCTTTGCATCTCAGTCCTCACCCTTGACAATAACTATGTGTAAGAAAATGAACTGAGACAGTGCAGTCGTTACAGATTGGAAATAATCTTTATCTTTTATCATACTCTGCATTATTTCCATTTGCATTATTTTTTTCTTTTTCAGAACCAAATACTCTTTTCGGAAACCCGTAAACTGTTGTGTAACATTATTTTAGCTCTACTTTTAGCAAACCATTCAGCAACGTAAAAACACTTGAAAGAGCCTGAGGTGTAAATGCATGCAGAGCTCTCTCTCCCTCTCTGATGTGATTGTTATGTGATGAATGCAATAAAACGTCTACCCTGCGTGCCTTCGGTCTGGACCACTTTACTGTAAGCCAATAAAGAAATCGATTTGGTTTCCAGCTCGTCAAACTTGCATGACGTTTGTTGTTGTACACTTGGATTCCAGACTTTTGCGTGTGTGTGTTATCTAAAAGATCACACTCTTAGTTGTAAAATCAGCAGAGCTGTACGTGTGAGAGCTGAAAAAGTTGCCCATGAAGGATTCTCTACGTAACACATTTTAAATTCCATGCAGGTCTCCGTCTATGAAACGAGTGAAACGTATTTTTCTTGAGTGCTTCTCTGATGTGAATCCAGAGATTTATTGGCTGTACAAACCATGAATTGCTGCCAAAGTTGGTGTAAGCAGGTAACTAAGGATGTGATATCACTGAATGGGAATTGCTTCAAACAGCTTTGTTGATGCAGATATTGGAGTGAATCGGACATGAAAAAACGAGGTGCGCTGCACAGGCATGCTAAAAGTGTGACTCATCAAATTTTTCAGCTAACTGGGGGTGAGCTCAACATCACACTATGTACCTAAGTAGACGGTATGATGAAATGTGGCTCCATATTTGACAGTAGTCGGCTCTTAGGATGACTATTCATCACATTATCAAGTACTTAGTTTCCTCGTCACTTCCTGTCTGTGATTGCGACCGCCTTTCCATCTATTATCTGTTGGAATGGATCTGGTTGTCACGTCTGACCCGACTGTCTGCATTTTCAAAAGGAAAGAATCATATTGTCAAGTTGAGCCACTCCTACACTGACTTCAGTGTCATTCACTGTCAGTCATTATGTGCCATTTCGGATTTGAGCTCCTGCCGCCTCCTCTTGTGAGTTCAGGCATGTGTGCCTCCTCATTTGCACAGCAAAACAACAAACCCAGAGTGTAAAGCAACATGCAAATGTACGATAAGAAATGTCGCCCTTTTTTTTTTTCTTGTTTTCTCATCTCCAGTGTTGCTCAGGACACACTAATGTGGGTGTAAAAGGATTTAATTTCAAGCAAGGTGTTGCCCCAACAGCTCATTTAGACATTTATTTGCCCAAAGAAAGAGTTGTGTGAATTAATCCATGTTTAATGGAGGTTTCTGTGTACATTAGACTTGAATAGCCCTGCACCTGTTCAGGAAAGTGTCTACTTCAACGGGACTATACGATTTGCTCGGTTAATGAACACTTGACCATTAGACGTAGATAAAGTCCAAATCTTTGCTGCAGCAGTTAAGTGGAGCCCACAGGGTTACACTTGGCATTAAAACCAGGTGTTTTACAGTCAAAACACCGTCAGACACCTAATCAGCAATGACAAAGTGAGGAAGGGAAGAGGAAGGTCACAGTGACTGTCTCAAAGGCCTTAGCCTGTTTTCCCACAACAGCTAACTATTAGTCTGCGGCTGTGTGATCTTTGATTAGAGAGCAAGCCTCTGGTTTGAGCTCTCTGGAAAGAGCCACAGCCTTTTAGGACTCCTGCCCTGTCCTTAGTGATAATTGCCACAAGTCAGACAGACACACACTTCCTCGAAACACTGAGGCTTCATTCAGAGATAAGAGCTAAATGAAGGAAAATAGAGTGTGACAGCAACTATGTGTCTGGTTTTAAAAGACAAGCAGATAGATACCTAGGGACGTTGGCCAGTCGCTGCATTTTCTATCTGCTTGGCTTTCAAATTTAAAATCTGCTCATGTCGTAGCCATGTTTGTCAGATTAAACCATGCTCAGGTTGCTCTTCTATGCTATGGAGCAGAGTGTGAACAGTGGCTGTGTATAGATGGCTTGGTGTGTTCTTGCTGATTAAAAATGATCTCAGCAGATTGTCATATTTAGCTCCTACCTTTGATGAAACATGTCTGTTTCAGGTTGTGTGGCCTGTCTGTTATCTCCAGCACGGTGTGTGACCGTTGGACTTTGCCATATATTTTGTGGGAGATGTGTTTGTGGGCAGTGTTATTTTTAGTGTTTGTGAACATTTGTGTTTTTCCTCAAAGTACTTTTTTTGCAACTACAATTTCAAATTTTTCATCCCACAAGAGGCTTTTTCTGAACCACATTAAGAATGAGGACAATGTACTTCTTACTCCAAAAATGTATTTTTTCAGTCATTAAATGAATTTGTTTTTATGTTCTAATGAGAGTGGTTTACTTTTGCATGGACCTCCTGTGTACACAGGATAAGTAAAGGAAAAGGCAGAGCAACTAAACATGAAACTTAAAGGACTGAAAATGAAGGATAATAGTGTTTAAACCTAGCGTGCAGGCAGGCACGTTTCTGAAATAACAATGATTGATCAGCTCCCGGGCTGCATCACTGTTTGACCGTGTGAAGGCCAGCTGTCAGTGAGCTGCTCATCCTCATATTGACTGACAGCTCAGCTTGGGTGTTCATGTACCATTACATAACGTTTAAGTTACACTTCCAGCAATGACCACGGCCAAAGGGGTTTTTGTAGTAGTTGGACAGTTTACACAACAAGCCAGTCAATCTAATTCTGTGTTCAGGTTGCACCTTTGGTTTTAAATGCATTTATTTCACTGTTATGCTTTTCTTTTCTGTCTAATTAGTTCTTGGCATTTTTTTATTGCATAGTACCAGCACTGAGTAGCTGCATTGTATTGCTATTGTTTTGTTAATTCTTTTCGTATCCAAGATATACAAAAAAACTGGTCTTTTAATAGATTGTAACCAAAAAGTGAAAAACAGCAATTTCAACTTCCCACAGTGCTTTAAGTCATCAACATCTTAAAATGACTTGAGTTCCAAAGCTATTAGACACTCCATACCCATGATGTATGAAAAAGAGCCAATTCTCACACATGAGAAGCCAAAAACTGCAAGTCTTTAGCAATTTTTCAAAAGCTTCTGATCAGTAATTGTTTCAGTTTTCCTCAGAAATGCGTCTGCTGTCATTCTTCCCTTTGGCTACCTTGTTATAGGCCTTTATAGGTAAGGACAGACAGTCATGAGATGAATCCACATTTATTAACTCCCAATTTAGTGAGGAGACACATCTGCTAAGAATGTATCTTTCCTTTCTCTACTCCGTCCTCTCCTTTCCTTCAAAGATAAAGTGAGACATCCTGATTGAGCAAACACTGGAGGAGTGACGAGTGGGAGCGGCAGAGGAGTGGGATTACCTGCTCTCACTCTCTCTCTCCCCCCTCCCTCCCTCCCTCTGTCTCTCTCCTCCCTCCCTCCGTCCCTCCCTCTGTCTCTCTCCTTATAGTTACCTCCCCTCTCTGGGAGTGTGGATACTCCTGCCTTCTCCCTCTGCTTGTTCACACACGCTTTGGCCTTCATGCAGCACACACGCTCTCTGTCTCATAGACTTTCTCTCTATGTGCATGTCAAAGAAGAAGCTTAGTTAGGATAGGACATTCACAATTTGGACAGGACACCAGGACACTTTGTGTGTGTGTGTGTGTGTGTGTGTGTGTGTGTGTGTGTGTGTGTGTGTGTATGTGTTAGGGTGTGTTTGCTCAAAGAAGAAGGACAAGCTCCATGTGCTTGAGATAAAGCCAGAAGAGTCTTTTTAAGGGATTTTTGTTGTTGCTCTTTCCATTCAAACACAGAGACGTAACTGTTTGTCAAGAACCTGCTGCACCTCCTTGTGCCAGTGACAACTCACTCGACAGGGTGAGTGCTGCTCAACTCACACTCCTCACACTGCCTCATACTCAATGGCACACACTCTTTTCTTTTTTCTTTCCCAGATGTCCTCTGCTGACTCTTTTCATGTCCTGATCCCCTGGATCTGCCTCTGCAATTTGACATTTTCTCTTATCGATCTCTTACTCTTTAGTGCTTGCGTGTGAATGTGTGTGGGGATGAGAGGCAGAGAGAATGGGAGCGAGTGCTCACTTTTTACCCTGGGGATTCAAACTCAGGAGTGTGTGTACATGTGCAGGAGGCAGGCTTGAACAAGATGAAAGAGAAATGTTTCCTCAAGCCAGCCCTTTGCCTGAATCCAATGTATTTGGAAAACCTATTTTTAAAAAACTTTCCCTGTACAGCTTGGATTTACTTGGACACGTAGCCACTTATTTGCTGGAATAAGCATGGAAGTATTTTCTATTTTTGCTGATGACAAAAAAATGGTCAATGTGAAACTGAAGTTGTTCCACAACAGTGAAAATGACATCATCACCACTGTCGCAGTAAAGTCATCTCTACCCACAGATGGTCATTTATGGTGGTGTCCACCCTTCAAAACACTAGTGTTCACTGACATGTGTGCCTTGTGGTTTGAATTGCAGTCTGTTTGAGATCTTTTCATTAAGCTTGGTATCCTGTTTCTCACGTCAAAGATTATGAATGCATGAGCGGAGGGTTTCTGTCCAAAATGTGAACGTATAGTCAGTGCTGGGTATCCAAGCTCAGTGCTTGATATTGAGTGCTGAAAAAAGCAGCTGTTCAGCTTTTCCGTTTTGTTTTTTTTTATTATTTTACACTGATCCACTATTAGAAAATGCTGAAACTAATTGATGCATTTTTGAAGCATGATATTGATAGATGTCCAGCTCGTTGACAAACACAGTGGATTATTATTCCTGTGACCACATGAGTCTTTTGTAACCTGTTTTTTAAATTTGATCTGCATCAGTGTGTAATGTTCTGTTTGTGTTTGCTCAAATTAATACAACACTGTCAACACAAACACCCAGTTTGTAATACTGCAGATATATAGATGTTGCAAAACTTTAATCAGTTGGACTTAGCCAGCGTTGGGTTACCTCATTCTTCACTCTTTACAGTGGTAATTTCAACATTCATAAAGACTTTGTACAACACATTAGTCCTGAGGGGCACAAGTTGTACATAAAGTAGTTAAAACTCTGACCTTTGGGTTGTCAGTAGTAAAATCACCATGTCCTCGGACCTAACATATGTCATCAGTCATATCAGATAAAAACAAAGGCCAAAGCCATGATGTTTATATTAATTTGAGCCTCAATTAGTTTGAAATAATGGATGGATGGAAGCAAACTTTATACCAAATGGTATATAGATGGAGTGATGTTTCACCCAAAGCAAAATATGGAATAAAACAATGTCAACAAAACCTCATGTGGTACATTTTTACAATACAAAACATAAATCTGACAGTGAAGTTGACCGATTTTATTTTCATCTTTGTATCATTTGGTTTCATTCAAACTACACACCCTGCCCACCAGACTCCTGTGTATGTTAATTATTGATATACTTTTCTCTGTTAATGAACTCACCCACATGTAAAGCACACTCAAAAGATAAAGGACAATTGTGAGTTATTCTTAATTAACAGGAAGTGAATGAAATTACGAAAGAGACATGAAGAATGTGAACATGTTTGGACTTTGTCACTGATGTGCTGGCGTAATTTCGATAAAAGAGAAGCTGAGATGTGTTTTAATGTTTGTGTGCGTCTGTGCATGACAACATGGGTATCTGCTCAGACACACCTTCCCCCAGATGTTGTAACCAGGGCAGATTTCCTTGCATTGTCACTGAAAATCTGCATCCATGATGTGCTGTGTTGAGGTATGTTGAGGTTGTCTGTGGCTTAAAGGTTTACTGGATCACCAGAACTTTAAAGATTCTTCAGGTAAACAGTGACTTAAGCATGCGTGCACACACACACAGTCAGATCCTGTCTTCATCCTTTCATACCTATTGCATGTGCAATCCATAGCATAGAGCAGCTATTGGATTACCAGTGGCTGTTATCCTGTTACAAGACAGTGGTGGTGAGCTGTCATCTGTGGATGATATCAGTCTAAACCAAAGCAAGTTGTGTCCCACTCACTCAAAAACACACAATGAATATGTGAAAACACATGCTGTCTGTGCAAATCTTTCCACCTGTATATTCCTTGTCTTGAATTTCACTGTGAGCGTTTACAAAATATTCCATCTTCACATTGAGAAAGCAGAGATGGTGCGTGCCTTAGAATGCCAATTCTCAGATTAGGTCCAGTGTCATAAGGTCAGTATTTGTTGGTTAAGGAAGACGAGCAGACAAGCAGTTGTAGGTATTGATATTAATATTGATGGGAGTGCTTGGATTTACAGATTTCTTTCTGCTTGTTTCTTTAATGGCTTTAGGCCCTCTGCTGCTTGAGTAACTGATATCTTGACACCAGTAAGTAAACTTTGGACTCCCCTCCTACAGCAGTGGGGCCTTGGTGAGCAAAAGATAGGAGCGGCTGCTAGTGTGTGTGTGTTTATGAGTTATGAGGTGCTTAGAAGACAGCCTGTAGGTGAGGGATAATTGAATGCTGTTCATATATACTGACCCTCATAAGAACTCTGCCTGAGCAAACCAGATGTTCAATATATCTCTATTTAAAAATCATATCTGTGTTTTCAATTAAATTTTGTGACTGTTTTTGCTGGATCCTTATTGCTGTTGATTCTCTGACTTTCTGCTCGTGGACTTAAATAAATCTCCTTCTGACAAAAAGAACTGCATCTCCTTTTTTGTTTTGCCCGAAATAAGGATAAAAGAGGTTATTGTGAATAGTATATCTATTCCAACTGTCAGTGAACGTGCCTGGTGGTGTTTTGATCAGTAAGAAGATAGTGTAAAAATAGCCAGAATTGTCTGGTCGTCATCAGGCCTGTGCAGAGCAGAGGCCCACCGTGCAGCCCACTGTGTAGCTGCAAGATGCAGCTGAGAGGAAGTTGCCACTGGCCTGATGACAACCTCATTTAGATATAACTAGATGTCATCGCTATCTGCCCGAGAAGCTTCTCTCTTTGGTCTTGTAAGCCTCTGAAAAACATGGATGTTGATTTATATAAACTGGAACCTACGCCAGTTTAAGACCATGTTGCTTATTGGAGGCAGTGTTCAGACAGTCATTCCAAAACCTGCCTGCTGAGGCGTTGAGATGATCAAATGTTGAAATCAAAAGTCTGTGACTGGCAATCTCTGACTCTTCTTCTGAAGCAGTTATGGGTGTTGACTTTATTTGTTGTTCACATATTCAAGTTCCAATGAGGAAGAAGCCTTCAAATATTTGTTTTGTTCTGGTTGTTGTGCAGGTGGAGCCTCTTTGACAATGACAAAGGCTGATAACGATCTGTAATTGTATGTGCAAAACTTTGCAAATGACAGAGAAATATGAGTTTGCATATTTGAAATTGTTTAATGAAACAAGCAGGAATATATTTTAGGTCCAAAGATTCGTAAAAAGAACCTTGTAGATGTAAAACAAAGAACTGATTAAATAATAATTTGACTAGTTAAAAAAAAGAAAAAATCTAGACTTTTTTTAATTTAGTTTTATTTTTGTTTATCAATTAATTTGTCATTTCTAATTCTGTGGAGTTAAAACCTCGGACAATGATGAAATGAGGGGAGGAAATCGGCATTAATGGTAATGATGCCTTCTGTGGCAGCACCATGGAATTAGCACTTTCACAGCTATTGGATGTGTTGCCATGATTCATTACTTGACAGGTGGATCCCAAAATTTTGATCCAAGAGCATCATCAGGTCATTATTTGTGTTTGATAAATGCTTTTTTGACCTACTGGTATGTCCACTAGCATGCTGACATACTAGTGTCAACATTATCCTTGCTATACAGCACTATTATATATGTTTGCTCCCCAGTATGAAGACTTTAGCTTGTTGTCTTTAGCTTTTGTATTTAACTCAATGTGCATCTGCAGAAGTAGCAAGGTTTCTTCATTCAAATTTTATAAAATGCTTTTGTTGACATTTGTGGAAGCCACACACATCCATTTTTTTTTACCTCAGCTTATGAATGTAGACAGGCTAATGGTGTGAACGCTGCTGTTGCTACAGATGTGTCAAACTGTATCTCAGAGGCGCTCAGACTCTTAAACACCTGAGAAGTTAAAAGAAACTCTTTGTCAGACAGGGAAACATTCCTCTGTGACAGTTCGAGGATCTCTATCACGGCCCAGGGGCAGAAGGTGAGAGGTGGCAGAGCTTAGATGTGGAGTGTTGTGATCTCCACCCGTCCATTTCTAACTACTCTGCTCCTGCTCTTGGCTTCTTTCCAGGCAGCACTCCTGCAGCAACAGCTGCATCATGCGAACCAAGGATACTGTGTTATTTTTACTTTGCCCAGTGTGTGATCACACTGGGTTGTGTTCATTTAACCATCATCCAACCAAATCACCAGTGACCATGCTGGATAAAATTTAAGGGATGTGTGATTTCTGAGAAAACAGGTATTTGCGTTGGGTTTGTACATTACTTTTGTTATGTTGTCCTCGATCATCTCTTTGCTCTCTCTCTGTCTGCTCCTAGTCATTGTTTGGGTTAATTTTTGCATGAATGTGTTGTCCATCAATCTCCTCCACCCCTAATTCATAAGTAATGACGATGCAGCAGGCAGGCAGGGAGCCATGCAGAGTAACGGAGCAGACCTTCTGCCTGGCCCGGCCTTTTCCCTGTGGACCAGTCACTTACTGCTTCACTCTCAATAATGACGTATGTATCGACTGGCATGAGGAAAGTGGCTAAAAAGAGACTCATGATTTTGGTAGTCTCACTTGTATTCTTATCCTTATTCATTCCCTTGATTGGTGTAGTGATTTTTTTTTTTATTTTATTATTAATTTTTTTTATGTTTTGGAGGAAAAAAATACCTATTTCATACAAAAATGAGGGAATCTTCAAGGCTTGTATTAATATTACTAAACAAGGTTGTAACTCAAAGCACAATTACTGTCATGACTGACATTATTGTTGTGTATAACACATAAATAAATGATCTCATATGGAAAAAAGAATAAAGAATGAATTCTTAAGTAACCTGCTCCGATACATCCAATCAGGCTTTCTCATTTATCTGTAGTAATTGTTTTGCTGCCCTTTCGAAACATACTTTGTAAAATCTTTTTCTTTTAATTATTCACACATGCCAAGTATTAGTAAGTAGTCAAGGTGTAGGAAGTAACATTAGCTACTGTATTTTATATTTATTTTTTAAATTGGCAATCTTATGTCCTAGAGTATTTGTATAAAAATAGCAGTATTAATAAAATGACACTAGATTCTTAACTGCCCCTGGTTTTGTTTTGTACTACCTTATCATCACCACATTGAAGCTGACATAATACTCCCATATTAATCACAAATATTGCTTATGCATTGATTTCTCCATTGCAATGCATATATACTGACTTACTGTTTTGTTCTGAATGCCAGTTGAACTCACTCCCAGTAAAGTGATAAGTGACAATATGACAATGTGACATTATTGTATGACAAGTAATGAAAATAAAAGTGTGACTGTTGAACAAATAAAATGAGTAATATAGGTGTAAACCCAGCACAAATCACAAACCATGTCCCAATCCTGGTGACCTGGAGTGACTCAAAGCATAGGGGTGTGAGATGATGTTTACTATGTGTTACCTTGAAGAAGGTAGGATAGGAATCATATATTTGGCTAAAATACACCAGGTAAAAAAAAACCTTTTCCAGCAACCTGGGGCAGGTTAGCACTATGAGACAACGAGCATTTTAATACTAAGTCTTCAGTTGTTTACTCAAAATGGTGCCATCAGAATTTAACCATATAAAAGGATGGGAAAACATGAATTAGTTCTCCATACCATTCTGGTTGCTGTTACTGATTTTGCTGATGGTTGTTGTTGTTGCTTGAGGCTTCAATTTATTTTGTATAATTTATAATTTATAATTTATTTTGCATAATTGTTTCATTAATATTTGACCAAAGTTTTTTTGTTTTTTTTTTTACTGGGAACTTCATTAGTTTGATATAAAGTAAGTGGCAGAAAGTAAGTTTCAGTAAACAGCACTGAGAAAAGGATACTGGGCGATGAAACCCACATTTTTTTATGATGCAGTTGTAGTAAAATTATGTCTACAAGAAAGGGAACTGGCTCTCCCATAAATGGCACAACTCTGTTCGTTTAGGCAAAGCAAGGCCAATGTATTTGTATGGTACATTACCATACACACAGGTAATTCAATGCTGCTCAAAATATATCAGAATTAGTCACGACTGCCTTTATCTTGCTCAGTTAGTGTGTAAGAAAGAAGCAGGACCTTCCACACCTATGAAGAGCCCCATCACCATAGCTGTGTGAAATGGATGACTCTCCTTGATTGACCTCTCTTCTCTCCCCTCCCCGTCTCCCTCAGATGACATGGCGTCCCCAGTACCGCAGCTCCAAGTTCCGCCACGTGTTTGGTAAGGCCGCCACCAAGGAGAGCTGCTATGATGGCGTGCCAATCACACGCAGTGTGCAGGACAACAACTTCTGTGCTGTCAACCCGCGTTTCCTGGCAGTCATCACTGAGTGTGCCGGGGGAGGGGCCTTCCTGGTCCTGTCTATCCATCATGTGAGTAAATGCATCGCATGATTCAATTTCCAGACTTATGTCCTTTTTTGTCCTGATCTATTTAAGTTGGTATGTGGACTATTTCACTGAAAATGCAGAGGAGTGGCCCAGTTAGATGGTGCCACAGCTACACTGATGGGAGACATTTTGTCCTGCCACAAGGAGAGGAAAATAGTCTGCATCCAGACCTGAATCTGCACTGTTTCACAATTGCATTAAGTGTGTTGTTGTCTGAACTAAAAGTGTGTTTGACCTGCTGGAAAGCTACAGAGCTGATCAGAGGGAAGATTAGCCAAGGCGGGATATGGTGCCGATAAGTTAGTTATCCACCCGAGGAACTCATTGTAAATTCATGAACTATAAATGTATCAAAGAAAAATAGCGTCAACAATGGCGATAGGAATAGATGAGATGGAAGTAGGCTGTTGAAAAATACTGAAATGACAAATCTTTAAATTAATAAATTTCTGTGCAATCACAACAAAAGCTGCTTGGTTGACTAAAATTAATTAATGTATGGTTTTACTTGCTACTGAGGGATTAGTGCCAAATAAACCCATGGATGTTAAATATAAACATTAGGGTAGAAAGTACCAGGAACAATGTTCAAATTATTGGTCTTTCTATAGCTTTATCCAAACAGATATTTTGGTCATCTGCCTTTATTGAGTATTTTGATGCATCTTTTTAAATCTTGTGTGTTGCGTCTACTGCATTTACACTTAAAAGAGAATTGTCTGTTTTCATGGTGGCAGTTCAAGTCAGAAGTGCCAGAGGATGGGCAACAAATGTATTTCGTGGCCTCTCTGTGCTATGGCACACACAGCATACCTGGAAAAGACAGCTCTGCTCTCAGATTATAAATAGAACAGCAGCAGTGAAGCCAGTAGCATCTCTAAATACCAGGAAACCCCCGGCAGCTCACTCACCACAACCTAAACATTGCATGTGGTCTCCCTCCTCCATCCCTTTTCCTTAGCTTACATGTTTCCGCTAACCAAGTACCAAGACTGATCTCTCAACAAAACTCAGCCAGACACCTTCTGTAGTTTGCAGGTTACATTTACAGTCCCACTGTATACATTCAGTCCAGAGTGATTGATTAAGCCGAACCTCCCTCCTCTCTCCCTTCTTCCATGGTTCTCTGTATTTTAAGTCATCCTGGTGAATTACCATGGCCTTCCTACTTTGGGCAGGAATTCCATATGAGCTTAGGAATGAGATAACTCATCTTTCCCCTTTTCCTTTGTTGTCTTGATGAGTTAAAACTTCAGCAAGCCATCCACCCTACCCACTCTGTCCTCACATCCCACCAACGTGAGTGCACACTCACAGATAAACCATTCTTCTCTGGAGAACATTAACACACGTACTGTAAATATAAGGACAGAAATGCTAGGTTCTACTCACCTGTGACTGTGTTATCACTGCTGGAAGCAAAAAAAAGTGTTTCATCATTCCCTTGTTCCAAACACAGCTTACCTGCACATTAATCTAGGTATGCAGTTGATAAAAGTTTCTTTCTTCCCCTTCATACTAACAGCTGAATTAATTTAGTCATTTTGTTGAGTTTGAAAATAACTGATAAGAGGAAATAAATCAGATCCATTTGGATAATCTGTGCCACTGTCTGTCTTTAAAGCTGCACCACTCAATAAAAAGTCTGAAGAGGAACTGCACAGAGTTTTTTAATCTACAAAGCTATTTGCTCCTGGGCATAAATGGGGAAAAAAATCTATTGAAAAGCATTTTGAAGTTGATAATCTGACACAACTGGTGTCACTTGAATCCGTGCAGACGGAAGGATCTGTTGGTGCAGGCTGTGCCACATCTCTGTCCAAGGATAGCAGTTCAAGGATCTGTGGACCACAGCCAGCATAACACACCAGAATCTCAGACTGAAGGGCCTCGGGCTCGAGTTGCATTTTGGGAAATTTAAGCAGCAGGTTTTGACAAGTAAAAAGAATGCATTGAAACAGGCAATATATCTCTCTTTCTGCTGTATTGATTACTTTTTTTTCTTTTACTCTTGGACAACGTTGAGCACAAAGCTGAATCACTGTAATACTCTTTCAACAGTGGACTAAATTACCACATTTGAAGGTGGTCATTTGCTGATAAATCACTGTAGCCTTTTCTTTTGTCTTTCAGTTTTGGTTCAGCCTCAGTAGGCATCCAGTTTCTATCAAAGGGCTCTGATGAACTTTGCCCAGCACCAAATAACAGAGAAGATGAAATTAGCAAGTAGCTGGTGAATGCAACAGCTCATTTAGAAATATCTAAAAAGTATGTATGAAGGAGGGTACGGTGAATACTTGCCTTATGAATATTAAGTGGCGGTTTGCCAAGAGGCTAAAACATCCACTGATGCTCTTTAAATTTGAAAGTCCTACCACAGCCTTCACTCTCAGGACTCTTGTCTACTCCACAACTGCGTACAAAAAAAAAAAAAAAGCTTTAATGTGGGTCCGCTTGGTCCACTTCACTAAAAAATAACTCTGAAATTACAGGCACAAGTTGGCTTAAATGATTTTAACAACATGATTTTAGAGGACATTAAAGAGGGCTCAAATTTGCAAGAACGGTTCTTCCAATGTATAGTTTTGATCCCTTGTTTTTTTTCCTTTCCTTAAGCCCTTCCAGTTTGTATGTTAGTCCTATGTTGCGATGTGTATTATAATTATGATGCTATTTTGGCCAGGACCTCTAGGGGAATTTTAGTTTGAAGAAAGATTGTAGCCATTTTGAATCAGCTGATATAAAGGCCTTCCTGTTCGACTAAATGGGTACTTTGCCTTTAGTTTTAATGCTTTAAAACTGAAACATTCTATTAATCCTAAAACAAAAGAAGACCAGGTTGCTTTTCTTTTTTCATACTATAGTTTGTAGGTGCCAGTGTTACAGCTGTCTAATGAAGCAAAACACAATAAATAATGCTGGTAAATGGAATAGCACTAAATAAAAAGAGAAAAGGAGGAGGAAATTAAAGCTACGGCACACTTTATATTATACTATGTGTATTTAGAGTTGTAATAATATAAGATATTCTTCCTAAGAGAAGTTAAAATTGTTGACAAAACCTGTACATTTATCACCCCTTGAAATGTCCCTACATCTGCACAAAACTGCATTATTTATAAAGTATTTTTCCAATACACTCTTATTCTAATGGGGCGGTTGAAGATGACAAACTCTTTGACAGATCATTTTTATTTTTGTATATTTCTCTCTCAGACTGGAAAAGTGGACCCTCACCACCCCAGAATATCAGGCCACAGAGGCAACGTGTTAGACATCAAGTGGAATCCCTTCAATGACTACTGCATCGCCTCCGGCTCCGAAGACACCACGGTTTATGCCCACACACACACACACAGACACACACAGGCACACGCACAACCACACACACACACAGTCAGTACATTTTCAAAAAGGTTCACTGACATGTTATCATTTGCCCTGGAATATGAGCATGTAGTAGCAGGGAGATGATTCTGCTGCCTTTTAGTTTAGTCTTAAGAACAACTTGAGGTCATTCCTCACATTCCTCAGCTCCGACCTGGCAAGAGGGCTCAGAACAAATCCTTGTCGAATGAGGTTTTATATCATTTAGGACTATTTTTACAAAGCAAGTCTTGAGGTCGTGCCACTTGTGGTCTAAATTCAGTGAACCATCAATGCCAGAATTCTTTCCAATGGCTGCTTTATAGCTTTATATATAACTGTAGAGTTGTTGGGTGCAGAGGTTGATCTTGGGTTTTTGTGTTTATTACTTTGATGTGTGTCTGTGTGTGTCTGCAGGTGAAAGTGTGGGACATCCCCCCTCATGGTGTGCTGAAAAACATCACAGTACCATGGAAAGAACTTCAGGGTCACAGCCGTAGAGTGAGCCTCATTGAGTGGCATCAGACTGCAAACAACATTCTCTTCAGCACAGCCTACGACTACCAGGTAACACATACCGCCACACCGACACCACCAATAATTCTGGTCTAATGGCTATATGACAGAAAAGAAGTCAGGAGGAGCTGTGACACAGACTGAAGACAATTCTGTAATGCACTGCAGCTGAACAGGTCACAGCTATAAATGTCGCCTGCAACTCCAATACAGTCAAAGATAATTACAGCATAGTTCTGTCAGCGGTTCATGCAGAATAACTGTCCAAAACATCTGATGCATTTTGTATTTTCCCTCATGACTTCAGATAATTTTCATTGTAAAATACAAGCTGTGTTTTTATGCTGGGTGTGACATGACATTATATACACGTATGAAAATGTCTATACTAGCAACAAGTATGCCCGATAACGTTTGCAAATCTGATAGTCAGCAGCAATTTGACAGGTGGATTGGGGTGAGATGTGTTGCACCATATTTTGAGTAAAGACTGTCCTGCAGTTCATATAGTGATCTCCATTTGTGCGATTTCTGTGTTTCCTCTGTATGAACACTTTTTTGTTTTTTGTTTTGTTGTCCAGCTTTCATGTTAAGACCGCACCAGAGATGTCTGTGTTGGTTGCCTGGCAAACTCAAAGTGAAAAACATATCATTAAAACCACAACATGTCAGTTTTGTTGCTTAAGCAGCTGCTCACTGCAGCCTTACTTTGGATGTCTACATTTTTCTACTAATCTTCTCACCTAGAGTGGCCAAATAATAATCTCAGCAAAAAGGAGAAAGGAAAACTCATGCAAATACAAAAATATATACTATCTGTGTGTGCCTGCCCTGCCTGTCCCTTCACACCTCCAGATAATGATCTGGAACCTGGACTGCCCGGAGCAGGTGATAAAAAACCCTGTACGGACCATCAGCCACCACACAGATGTGGTGCTCTCCATGTCTTTCAACACAGACTGGAGCCTTCTTGCTACCACCTGCAAGGACAGAAAGGTCCGGCTGATGGAGCCACGCTCAGGAAACCTACTGCGGGTAATGTTTACTGCATGTGTGTCTGTGTGTTGTTGTTTAATATACATTTTTAATATCAATCGCTTGTCTGCTAAAGTCTTGTCTGCTCTTTTTCCATCTGGAAATACAACTTTAAAATGCCTGTGGATATAAAACCCTAACAAAAAATCAAGTTAAAGCAATCCATGCTGAATATATTTGGAAGTAAAATCAATGAAATCTTAAAACTGTGTCACGTAAACATCATGAGTTGTGGTGAACAATAGTTTGAGAGTTGGTGTTACATTAGTGGGAGTTCCCTGATCTATTTCCTCTCTCCCAGCCAGGACACTTACCAGCACCCCACAGCCAAAAATCACACCTCTGCATTGGACTGGCCCACAACATAACTCAACAGACCTCTGGGTCACCACACACTTTACATTAGTCTGCTCCTACTCCCTGTGCTGTTGTGGATGCACCCATGGGAGACATTTCATCATTGTACAATACTGAAGTTTTTGAGGCTCTTCCTGTCAGCAGATCACGCTGCATACTTTATGTAACTTTGAATAGTTGCATAAGCCAAATGTTTAGTATGCTTCTTGCTTTTATTTGATGCATGTTGGGCTGTGTGTTTGCAGGAAGCCAACTGCAAGACGCACAAAGCCAGTAAGGTGATGATTCTGGGTAACATGAAGTTGCTGCTAACGTCTGGTACTTCACGCTGGAATGATCGACAGATAGCGCTGTGGGATCAGGTAAGAGCAATGACAGAGCCACTGATTACAGGACAGGAAGGTGTTTTCTGATTAAATAACTCTTTCTAAAGAACATTCACTAGCTTTTTCAAGGCTTTATACCATGTTTCACAGCCTTCAGCAAATGGAGCTGCTTTTACAAAGGTTATCAGGTTATAGACAATTATGTTTCTCTTCTGACTTCGATATTCTTAAGATGGGCAACACAAAGGTTTGGTAAACACAGTAAAGGCATGGTTGGAAATTTACCAGGTATGGAAGCTAAAACTGCAGCAATTTACCATAGTCCTGCAATAAATCCACCCTTCATAATATTTATACTATTCAGTATGAGATGCTGTTGAATTTAGTTTATAGATGTTTGCATATTTCATCCATCTATTATATTAATACATTTATCCAGTTAGCAAATGAGGTTAACTGAGGTTAAATTAACTGGTGAATATCTAAATAGACCATAAGTAATTCATTAGTTAATCTTGTTTTGACACCAGTGGCCTCATATTAATCAAATACTGTGACTATACAAAAGCACAAGGAGAACACATATTATCTCCAGTGGTAGAAATTCAGTTTTATGCATCTCCACCACAGCTCAGAAGGAAATATTGCCCTTTTTAAGCCTCTACATTTTACTTGTTCCTTTTTTGATCTTGAAAGAGCAAAATGCTGCCCTTCACCAACGTGACATTTCCCCTTTAATCTTAACATTAAACTAAATGACAGTTGGTCCACATGTCAACATAAATTATGTTACAATAATACAATAATCTGTCACACAGCAGCAGTTATTTGTGAAAACATAATTATCTTTCTGGTGAAGATGCATTATAACATGCATTATAAACTTTTCATTTTAATTTTGAATGCAGAACATTTACTTATAATGCAGAGCTCTGCACTAGTATATTAACATTCTTCCTGAGAATCTGAATGCTGCCCTTCCACTGATGATACTATGGCTGTAAAATACAGCCATAGTATCACGCACAACTCCACCACCCAGTGGACAAATAAAGGGACATGCTAAAGCACATTTGTAGAATTCATTCAGCCCGTTTTTAAGTGCCACTAAAGTTATTTTCTTCCCAATTATACCAGTGTAATGCATTCTGATCACACCTGTTAGCTTATAATTGTAAGGATCTAGCATCCTGTTGTGATTTGATGTGTCTGAGTGTATCGTGGGCGGAGGCTTACGGTTTAAAAACGGATTAGGGATTGAGCACTGAGTATTTTTAATTCAGTGCTGCAGAGTGCTGCTTAGGCAGAAGTGGATTTAAATGATTTAGTGCTTTAATACGTGAGAAGGTTGGTGCTGTTGGTCAAATGTTGTTTATGGTCAGGTTGTTGGTCTTTGTCTGCAGGATGATCTGTCTGTGCCTTTGTTAGAGGAGAACCTGGATGGTTCCTCAGGAGTCCTCTTTCCTTTCTTTGACCCTGACACACACATGCTCTACCTTGCAGGAAAGGTGGGTCTCTGAAGGCAACCAGACATTTAGACACAAAATATTTGTAATGATGTTGTTTCAAAGGCTCCCCTTACCTCTTGTCAGGGTGATGGGAATATCAGGTACTATGAGATCAGCTCAGAAAAGCCATACATCCACTACCTGACAGAGTACCGCTCACACTTGCCTCAGAAAGGAATGGGTAATGAAACCACACACAACATAAACACAATGGGAAATTCCTAAAAACACTTTAAAATTGAAATGCCAAAATTTGTTTCATTTTCACCTACAATCAGTATCTATATCTGTTCTCAAACTTCCCTTCGATTGATGTTACATTGACTCAATTTCCAAGCTGAATATGTATAGGTGACATTCTGTCTGTTTGGAAACTCCATCTGCCGACCAACTCTGCTGATTCACTTGCACCTGTAACCAAAACTGCTGTGCAAATAAGTGAACTGTATTTGAATAGCAAAACCAGCTGATCATAACCTGGTAATAGGTCATGTGATGTGGCATGCAGGATGTGTCGACGCCTTCAAACAGACAGACATAATACACCCACGTTTGCTTGCTAGGTATAGTCAAACTTGAAGATGAATATAATCAGGTTATTACAGAATGGACATTTAAATGGTTGGTCTCTGACCGTGTCTGTCCTCCTCCAGGTGTAATGCCAAAGAGAGGCCTGGATGTCAGCACCTGTGAGGTGTTCAGATTCTACAAACTGGTGACAATCAAAAGTCTCATTGAGCCTCTATCCATGATTGTACCCCGCAGGGTAAGTGTTCATCATGTCCAAGAAACCACAAACACGTTCTCCAAGGATGCCACTTTGTAGTGTAATATATCTCAGGGTAGTACTTTTGAGTCTGTATGTGAATGTCCTGGGCATATGTCTCCAGTCAGAGTCGTACCAAGAAGACATCTACCCGATGACAGCTGCTAACAAGCCTGCTTTAACTGCAGAGGAGTGGCTCAGCGGGCTCAACAAAGGTGCGGGAAAGATTTATCCTTGAGTGGGAAACGTGAATTTGTGTATGTTAGCAATGCAGCTGGGCCCGTCGTGGTCTGCTCATGTTGCCTGACAACTCATCCCGCTTCTGGTTATGCTCTTCATCTAACAGGTCCAGTGTTGATGTCTCTGAAGCCTGGAAGTCAAGTAGCAGATTTGCATTCAGAGATGAGCAAAGGCCTGGGAAATTCTCTGGACACTCGCAGGTCACAGAACAGACCAGGAATGCTACAGCTGGCATATATTCAGGACCAACTGGGAATCAAAGACAGCAAAGAGGACAGCAGCCGTGCTGATGACAGCAAGAGCTGGACGCCTGTAAGCAACGGAGAAGACCTTGCACTTTGCTCTCCACCAAGGACTGAAAACGAGGTTTGTTGGTGTTATGAACTGAGGTTCCCCCTCTGGTTATGTATCACACTGCTTTATGCAATAATTTAGTCTTAGCAATTTTCATACATTTATTTCAGTGGTCAGTGCTATTTTTGATGAAGTTTTGGGTTAAAATATTCAGCTGCTCATTTTCCCCATATCTTATAGCTCCTCCTTAAAAACTAGTGAATGGATTACAATGAATTTTGGTATTATGGTAGATGGACAGTAAGAGGACACTAAGCAGTGAAACTTGTGAGTGAAATCACATTTAGCTGACTGTCACCCCCTGCCTCTCGTGCAAATCACACCATCAAAATATTCCAACGTTGTGTGTATTGTGTTTTGTCCACAGTTGCGTCTCAAGTTCCACAAGCAGCAGGAGGAAATCCGACGGCTGAGGGAGCTCCTCAACCAGAGAGACGTGCGCATCAAACAGTTGGAGCTAGAGATTAAGAATATTAAAAACTCCCAGTCTTAGAGCTCACTTTAAGATTTCCCTGGCCTGCAGAGTCTCCTTCACCTCTACATGGGGCAAATGCTTTAATATACAAACTTGTTATCCCTATTTGGCCCCACCACACAAACTTTTGCACTCTTGACTCACCCTTTTTCCGCCAATGAGCTACCACACTCACTGCACCAGGGAAATTCAAACCTTTTGCAAAATTGTACTTGCAATCTATCATTCCAACAGAGGGTACACATATTCTACGTTCATGTATGTACATGTAAACACTGAGTCTTACCCAGCTCCGACATATTTTAAACCTCTTTGCACCTTTTTACCTTTCCTTTGTTTCTTTTGTACGCTTCACAGCTATGCAATAAAAGGATGTTTGTGCCTGTCTTGACTGAATGATACGGCCGGCTGTGAGCTGTCTGAGAGATGGTGCAGGGCAGGAGCAAACATGCTGCAGGATTGTAATGATAATGCTGAACTTATTTTCAATGCTTGCTGATTGTTTTTTTTTTTTTTTTTTTTTTCATGATGTTAACTACTGTAAGTTTAGGTGGTTGTGGTGTTGAACATTCAGTATGTGCGCTTGAATGAGAATATCAGGATCCCAGCTGTATTCTGCCAGTCCACTGAGCTGCTTTTGCTAGATGTTATATGTTATATTGAATTTATTTTTATTATTACTTTTTTTTTCTGAATGACTGGAAAATTGGTGAGAAATCAATCTTTTTCACAGCAGCTATTCATTCATTCATTCATCTTCTACTGCTTATCTGTTTCTGGGTCGTGGAGAGCCAATCTCAGCTCACAGTGGGTGAGGGCAGGGTCACCCTGGACAGGTCACCAGTCCATCACAGGGCCAGCACACAGACACAGAACGAGACCAACAACCACTCACACTCACACTCAGACCTACAGACAATTTAGAGTGACCAATTAACCCAAAAATGGTGTCTTTGAACGGTGGGAGGAAACCGGAGTA
Organism: Echeneis naucrates; assembly: GCF_900963305.1. Taxonomy (NCBI): domain Eukaryota; kingdom Metazoa; phylum Chordata; class Actinopteri; order Carangiformes; family Echeneidae; genus Echeneis; species Echeneis naucrates. Next base: position 17,984,376 of record NC_042511.1, read on the forward strand.
CCCGGAGGAAACCCACGCAGGCACTGGGAGAACATTCAAACTCCACAGAGAAAGGCCCCAGGCCCAGGCATCGAACCCGCAACCTTCTTGTTGTGGGGCAACAGTGCTGACCGCAGCAGCTATTGTGAAAGCCAATTCTGTAACTGATGCCATGTAGCAATTTTAAGAAAATTTTTTATATTTATTTTCCAATACAGTCAACAAAAAATAATTGAGTTATGCGATTACTTGCTTTTAGCTGGTGTGGGGTCACTGTGAGGAAATATAAAAGCCATTTAGAGCCTGAGTACTGTACTAGTGTCCAGTTAACGTGTTCCACTATTGAAGCTGTTGCTTCTCAATGTATTTTCCCGTGGAGTGGCTTTTTATTGCTCTTTATAAAAAGAGAATATGTAATACTGGGGGTTCTCTGTCACTGGCTGTAAACATAATGTATTACATGTTAACAACCCAAGACTATGGTATCAGAAACAGGGGAGATGATCTAACCTGGAAAAAAAATACCCTCCCATTACTCCTTGTACAGCTTTACAAACTAAAGCAAACCAATTCAACGGCTTTGTTGACAATAGCAGGGATGATAACTGTACTGTTTTTATTGTAAAGGTGGCATTGTTCTAGCATACATTACAGTTGTGGTCAGAAGTTTATATACACTAAAGCAAAAACTATTTAAGACAGCTTTAACACAATTTGCCACCCAATTTGAATGAAGAAATATATGTGGTTATTCAATAATATTGTCTTCATTATTCTGCCAATGGGGCAGATTCCCCAATAGACCTCAGCTTCTTGTGGTTCATAAGTTTACATACATCCACTTGTCTGGCCTATTAATGGTAAGTTAGTTGAAATCAGGTTGTGCAATCATTCATGGAATCATCCCTCCAGTCTGGTGTTCATTCATGTTGTGTAAAAGCCAAGGTGTAGAAATTATGGGGTATGAAAGCAGGTTGACTTTACACACTGCATTTTGTCTTGAGACTTGCAATGGAAAGTCAAAAGAATATTGCCATGACATCAGGGAGCAATTTGTTGCCTTGTATAAGTCAGGCTCGTCTCTTGGGACCATTTCAAGGCAGCTTGATGTACCAAAGGCATCTGTTCAGACAATTGTCCACAAATATAAGCACCTTGGGAGAACAGCTGTAATGCCACAGTATGGAAGGAAACGGAAATTAACATCCAGAGATGAAAAGCTTTTGGTCAGAAATGTGAAAATTAACCCCAAGACTACCAAGAAAGTCATTTGCAATGAATTGGCTGCCTCAGGAACAAATGGCTCAGTGTCCACGGTCAAGAGAGTTCTCCATCGACATGGGCTAAGAGGGTACTGGGCCAGAAAGAAGCCATTACTCAAAGAGAGACACAGAAGTTTGCAAAAGAGCACCAGGATAAGGATAAAGCCTTCTGGAAGAGTGTCATGTGGTCGGACGAGAGGAAAATTTAACTGTTTGGGCATAATGACCAGCAATAGTTTTCCAGTGAAAGGGTGAAGCCTTTAATCCCAACAGTCAAGCATGGTGGAGGAAGTATCATGTTGTGGGGTTGCTTTGCAGTGTCAGGAACAGGTGAACTTCAGAAGATCAATGGAATCATGAGAAAAGAACAAAACTTGGAAATATTGCAAGGAAACCTCAAAAAGTCAGCCAAATCGCTGCAGCTTGGTCGAAATTGAATTTTTCAACAGGACAATGATCCAAAACATACAGCAAAATTAGTTTCAAAATGGTTTCAGCAGAACAAGGTGAAAGTACTGGAGTGGCCTTCACACAGCCCTGACCTCAATCCTATCAAGAAAATGTGGAGTGAACTGAAGAAATAAATCTGTAAGAGAAGACTGACAAATCTGACCGAGTTGTACTAAATCTGTCAGGAAGGGTGGCCAAAAATTCCAAAGGATTGCTGTGAGAAGCTCATTGATGGCTATCCAAAGCGACTTGCTAAAGTTATAAAAGTTAATGGAAATGCTACCAAGTACTAAGCCCTGAAGACAAAGGTGTATGTAAACATATGACCCAGTAAAAAAGAAGTGTTCTGCAAAGAAATATCAATAAATCTCCAATCATGAGGAATTTTTGACTTTTCTTTTTATTTCTCAAAAGCATTAATCCTAGGGCTTCCTGGATGCTAGTTTATTCAAGATTCAAGTGTGTATCCTGAACTTAGCGTGAGATTTAGTGTAGGAATATGTACTGTATGTAAACTTCTGACTAGGGGAGATGTTTCTAATGTTTTGTTCACAATTTTTACATACATGAGGGGAGAAAACGGGGCAAGCAGGTGTAAATGTGTTTTTGGCATACTGTTAACACTGTGGAAGCTCTGCCTTTAGGGTTTTGACCACACACGTGGCTGTGTTTCACTTTTCTAGTGAAATGACAACATTTCAACATATTCTACATGGATTTGTAAAGTGATTCACGTTCCCTGTTGAGGTACCCAAATGACTCGGGTTATCCCCTGACATTTCTCTCCACCACCACAGTGAGGTTTGAAGGTTTTAGTGAATTGTCTATTATTGTATTGGAACACTTGATGTAATGATGGATATTACAACAAGATAATTTATAAAGCTTTGGTCCTTTAATTTTAACTCATGCTGCCAACAAGTTAAAATTATGTCTCACTGTGATATATGACCAAACTGATGACATTCCCACAAGCCACATGTATACTTTGTTTGGATGTTATCAGCATCCTACAGTGCTAATCTTACATCATAAACATGATAAGTATTAGCCTATGCCCGTAAAAGTTTGAATATTAGCATTTTCACGAGGATTATGCTAGTATGCTGACCGTAACGTTTGGCTCAAAGTACCAGTGTGCCTACGTTAAGTGCAGAATCACAGAGCCTTTAGCAGGACAGTTTAAGTGAATAGATTATTTTTATCCATCAGTATAATTTGTCCAGTTAAAAACATCATCAAAACCAGTTATCCCTACCTGGCTATTTACCTTTACAGTAAATGTACTATGTTTAGATATTTACCAATTTCAAAACACATGAGAGGGAGATGTGTTGGGTTCTGCAGCTCTTTCACTGGTGATTATTTGGTGGAGATGATAAAGAATGACTTTAAGACAATTACATGAACGAATTACTGCAGTTCAGTGGTGACTGAGCAAAGTTTCACTTTCGAAAACCTTGTCATAAGTTTGAAAGCCTTGAATAACAAAGTCAAAATAGTTTATAATACAGAGTATAAGAAGATACAGAGATTCCCAGTATGAGATGTCTGCTCTGAAACCCTCTATGAGAAGATATTTTGTTAGTGAAACAGAGGTGCTTTTAAAATGGGAGCATCTTTTGTCTCATTGCGCATGATAAATGTTTTGTCCATTTTTAAATAAGTGATATTTAGTTAAAGTGACAACCTGCTTCAAAACTCTGTAATGTACATACATTTGAGATGAGAACTTGGTGAAATCCATCTTCATGGCATGAATGGATGTGTTTTCCCTCAGGAAACTTCTGAGTAGTCATCATAGTTTCTGGCATGGTGCTGTTGGACCAGTTTCTTGGCTTGTCAACTGAATACTATCGGAACAAATCATTCCTTTATCTCTCCAAGTTTGGGATCAAAAAAATATGGTGCTAGCCATGAAAATATGTGTAGATATCACTGAAAAGCTTGCAGATATTCGGTAACCTGAGCTAGTATATCCTACAATAATTAGTCCGATACACTCTAAATGACTGTGCATGTCTGTATTTATATAATCAGAAGCAGAAGTACTGACTCATTTGGCTCATGTTTAATGGCAACTTGTTTAAGAAAGAGGGAAAAAAAGGATGAAACGTGGAACCTACTGCACCGACTTACAAATGTAAAGATATGCTGGTTTCAATACAATAGTGATCTGTGAACCTTTTGACCTTTGTAAGGATAGTTCTAGCACAGTGTCATCTCTGGCTGACTTTTGTCCGTGAGCAGTTAAGGTCAGCTGGGGTGAACTATACCCACACTACTGCCAGCAGGCTGGTTTCAACACATTCCCACCAGCTGTTTTTACACATATTCTGTGGACTTGTTCAAGGGTACATTGTGCTGTTTATTCACATTGAACTGTTTTAGTTAACTGGTTGCACTTACAGATTCCTGTCAAAAGAGATATTTGCCATACAAGACATTCAAATTCAAAGAAAACTGTCGTATTTTCAAAGATTGGCATGGAAATGCAATAGAAAAATTACAAGTGAAATGTCTGCAAAGAAAAGTTATTGGTTAGTTTGGGCATTCAGTACTTGATGTAGTTTATACCACAAATAGGTTCTCTGCCAGTAAGGAAGGCATCATAATATCAGGTAGATAAAAACGGCAGCTTCATTTTTAAGCAGTCTTTGGCACTGTTTTATGGACAACTGTTAAAAACAAATGTCTTCTCTGCTGCCACCTTCCACTTCTTTTTGAACGTTCCTATAGCTGAAGGTGCCTAACCATCCATTGACATTACAGACTTACTCACTGACAGCCCTTATTACTTTATGTTTTCACAGTAAAAGAAAATTGGAAAATGGAAGATTATTCCATTTTGTCAACGTCTTGCTTCCCTCCTGTAAAATGTGTGTATGGTGTGGCTGATCAGATGTATGACCTGGTTTGTATGACCTAGGTGGCATTATACTGGGACATGTTGTGGAGAAGGCCAGTCTTAATTTTGCTCTTTTAATTAATGTACGTTAGATAGTTTCACAAATATATAGGCTGACTTATTTTAAACCTCAAAAGTTAGCTGCCTGACCCCAATAATAACTGAATTAAGCTCCAAGTTTTCCCGGTAACAGTCAATGATACCTTAAAGAAGCACTGGGGCTAACACTACCTTCATCCCAATTTATAGCGTGTCTCCACATGTCTTCTGTTGTCCAACATTAGTCATTTTTATTTTTGCATCATGGCAAATGTAGGCCTAACGTGGCCTTTGCTACACTGATTTTGTCCAAGCATAAGCATTTTTTCTGTGGACCCCCTAACTTTATCAATAGTGCAATAATCAATGAATGGAAGAAAAGCCATTTAAGCCAATGAATGACGGCTATATATTTGTAGTAGTATACTTTGTATCATTGTCCACACCATCATATTTGAGAAATGGGACATTGGACAACAAAATTATGATCTCACTGCCATCTAGATCTTCAATACTCATTTATATCCTTTAATATTTTGTGTACTATTATTATTTGTGCAAGTAGAACATAATACAGCTGTCATACAACAGTATGTATTATTGAAAAGTTTTTTTTTGTTTGTTTTTCAAAGGCACAAAGTTTTATGAGTGAATCATCATGTTGTAGTAGAGTAATGATCGCATTACTGTAGGGGAAATTGTAATACCTCAGTCTATCCAATACTCATTATCCTGTTTCTGTTATGAATGTGACCAATACCAATACCAAGTCCTCAGAAAACACCTCTCAACAAACCAAATTGGAATAATATCAGTATATTCTCAATACCTCTCACTTTTAATGCATGCAGGTGAACAGCCACTTCTGTTATAATGGAGCAATAATGTAGCTGCAATGTCAACTGTAGCATTTACTTGAGTTAATAAACATTACATTTGAGGACTGTAGCTGGGTTCCTATGAGCCTCACTGTGCTAAATGCATTAGAAATGCAATTATTGTGATGTCTTAAAATCATCTGTTAAATGTATTTTGTAAAAAAATGAAAAAATTATCCCATTTCTTTTAATATTGTTTCAGAAACATGTTAAAACTATAGTAATCACAAAGTTTAATTGAATGTTTTTGCGAAATCCAGTTGTGTTTTTGTAGACCTTCTCTGATAAATCTGGCCACCATAGAGCACCCAAAGAAATGAACAAAAATAATAATAAAAACACATTAACATTAGAGCAGAGTTTACTATTTTTGTTACAAAAACAGTTTCCTTGCTTAACTGTAAATTGTTTATAGTGGAGAGTTTTTCATCTGTACACGATTGTCCGGCTTGTGTTAAGAATATAAAAATGAGCTCTTTACGAACCAGCAACCAGAAAATCTTAAAAACAAAGTTTAGTTGCCACTTCCAGGCTGAATGTTTAACATGAGGCCATCATAGACCAGTTCTGCTTCTGGGTTGCAACACTGTTTCTGTGGAAAAAGTGAAAACTTCTCACATTTAGTTACAGAATGGATGAAAACACTGCAGGCTACAAGCCACTACACCCCAAACACCCTAAAGGAATAGATATATGTTCTTTTATATCTGTCTTAAAAGAATGCTCACATGCTTGTTTGTGCAATCAGTTGGTTACTGTAGACCTTTGGTTGCAGGCCTTGCCCTGGATAGCCGTCCCTCTGCAACCCTAAAAGAAATTATTGTAATTTAACATCTTGGAAAATTTTGACTGCTCACAGTTCAGGCATATGCCAAGTGGACTTTGCAATATGAAGCCAAGTTGGGAATCACTAATTTTTCATGACCATTGCAGCCACAAAGGGATCCCATAATATCTCTACTAAACAGGTAACATTACCAATTTGTCATTCTGTTTAAAAAAAAAAAAAAAAAAAAAAAAAGAGAGAGAGACACGTATTTAACCATAGATAACTGGGCTTTCAGGCTAAAGTTGCTAAATCAAAATGTTGCCGTTTAAACAGTAAATATCCTAAAAATACTTGACTTGTGTATACACACCTAATTCAGACTGCTAGATTCTCACATAGTACAGTGTTAGCTCTGGGGGAGTACCACATAAATAACACAGAATAAAGACTGTGGACATCACAATGAACTCGTTATTAAAGGATCTGTTCATGACAAATATAGAGAGGAGAAACTATCAGTGACCAACTACTATGTCCATGCATTGGCATGGGCATGGGAGTATTGCTTTAAGAGAAAATCCTAACTTATCAAAACTGGACAAAGAACCTTTCTTGTGGACTGTTCTCTGCAGTCGGCATCACAATAGACAAGTTAACGGTTGGATGAAAAAAGTGTGGCTATGTGGCAATCATTTCATCAATTCATGTTAATTTTGAAACATGAGAAAAGCAAGGCAGGAAGAGAGAAAAGCGCAAAATGTTAACATTTTATTTACAAAGTTGTTTTTTTGTCATACAGAAAGTAAAAATGTAGCTACAACCTTGATTTGCGCAACAGGCGGCCATACTAAAAACCATGGCTCGCTGGTTGCACAGCTGCTATAGCAATAATTTTATTGGGAAAAAATAAGGAACAGGGGGAGAAAAAAAAAAAGACAAAAAATGAGAAATAATAAACCCAACAACAAAAAATAATTCATCCAACAAAATATTAAAAGCACAGACCCAAAACTAGATACCAGTCCCAAAGTTCTCACACGGGAATACATAAAGAGGGATCAACAGTGAAACTGTGGAATGCTGAGTGGTGGGCTGCCTGAGAACCTGGGGGATCTTAGGGCGGGTGAGTTGGAGGGTGTTGGGTGGCTCTCAGTTCCATTGGGGAGAAAAAAAAAAAAAAAAAAAAAAAAAAAGTTTTTTTTTTTCTTTTTTTTTTTTTTTTTTGGGGGGGGGGGTGGGGGGCAGCTCCACTCGGCCCACCCGTCCAGTACAGTCTTGCCCCATTAAAAGAGCTCAGAGCTGGGGGGTAGACGTGGATTACAAAGGCGGTGCGAGTTTTAAGAGGGTGGACGTTTGGGTTTGTGGGGGAGGAAGGGTAAATCGGTAGGCTCTCATTTTCAGTTTCACTCCTAATCATCATCTTCATCATCATCATCCTCATCGTCATCCTCTGGGTCTCGCTTTCTCTTCTCGCCTTTGCCAGTTTCTGCTTCTTGGGACAAAACAAAGAGAGGTGTTAAGTAGTATCAAGACCACAACACTTCAAATGGGACTATAATGATTTTTATGACTGCCATTTCTCTTCTCCTGTAATTAGCTTGGCCCTAAAATGATCTAAATTACATGACTTCAGTTCTCCACTTAATGTGGAACATATTTTAGAAATACATTGAAAAGATTTTGAAAGTTGGCCTTTACCATAGTGAACAATCTTAGGCCAGGCTTTATACACGAGATCCTCTGCTGGTCTCACTCACTGTTAAAGAATTGTCACTATAATGTTTTGCTGTCCCTACATGTTATATTTTTACATGATTAGGCACTTAAACTGTCAGACATATGATCAGCCACAAGATCAACAGCACTTTTCTAATATTGTGTAGATCCCACTTGTGTTGCGTCAACAGCTCTGATTTGTGCCTCCAAAAGTCTCCCGTTATTTGGAGAGGCAGAACTTCTATGAATCAGACTTTTCACAGACACTCAATCTAAATGAGATCCGGAGAAATTAGGATGTCAGGGCAGCACAATGAACTATTTGTCTGAAATTTTTTTCCAGTTAGGTGGGGTCCATTGTCCTGCTGAGAGGCCCATGCCTTCATGGCGTATGACTGCCATGAACGGGTGTAAATCTAAAATTATGTCTAGGTGGGTAAAGTATCAAAATATCATCTTCGTGATTACCAGGACAACGAGTGTCCCAGCAAAACATTGCCCAAAGCATCACTTGTTCCACAATGCATTGCAGTGCCATCTCATCCCCTAATAAACAACGGACATCCACCTGGTTGTCTGGTAGTGGTGGTGATTCATCAGACCAGGCCGTCTATTCCATTTTGCAGTTCTGATGTTCACCTGCTTTTAACAGTGGACAGGAGTCAGCATGGGCACTTGCACAGTTCTTTTTTTTGGGGGGGCGGGGCAATTTGGGGCACAGCACCTATAAATTAGGACTGGACTGAGCAATCTAGGCTTTGGGTCCCACGCTTATTAATGATCTATTCCAATGTTGTGGCTAAGTGCTGCATGTATCCTCGGTACAGATTTTTTTTTCTTCCCATTTTTAACCAGCCTTTCTTCAGTTTTGCACTCTTATGTCAGTCTATGTTTCAATTACTAACAATCTCCTACTGTATTTTCTGTGTAATTTATATATTTTTAGTACAGTAATGACACAGCACTGTGTCCATTTTATCTTCCCCTAATACCAAAACCAGTTTCTAAAATCGGATAACTGAAGTTAAAACAAACCTAATAACTGTCCAATATCCACACACCAAACTTGACTAAGCCAGTACACAACAACAGTTAGGCCTCTTCTCTTCTTTAATAAAAAAAATTCCCGAATGAAGAATAGGGACAAATTGTAGGATTTAACGAACATGGAGTGATGTTTGATTCACACAATTTTTAGGTAAATACTAAACACAGCTTTGAGTCAGTGGTCTAGATACACATTCAATTTATTATAATATTAACTAACACTGTTTTGTTGTGGTGTTCATGTTTCCAGTGGAAAGTTTATTTTTTGTCATCAACACAAAAAACAAAATTCTACCACTCATGTAAATCTGCCTTAAGGAGAGTGTTTGAGGGTCTCTGGGTTAGAATGTATTTCAAAAAATGTAATATGGCATGCACATGCTGTGACTGAGCATGATTTTTTTTTTTTTTTTGAAAGAGATGGCACATACCGTCTTCATCTTCATCCTCCTCTTCATCCTCTTCATCTACTTCTCCATCCTGACCAAAGTCTTCCTCCTTGTTAAACCAAAATTAAACAAGTTGTATAAAAAAAATAAAAATAAAAAATAAATAAATAAATAAATCGGAAAAGCTGGTAATTCTACAGGGCCTTTTTATACCTCATCTTCTCCGCTGACCTCCTCATCGTCCTCTTCTCCTTCTACCTCATCTTCGTCTTCCTCATCCTCCTCTTCTTCATCAAAGTCCTCCTCCTCTCCATCCTCATCTTCCTCTTCCTCTCCCTCTGCAATACAAAAACGATTAGTCAACTGCGCATATTACAACAATTATGAGAGAACACAAGAAGCCATGCTATGGATGAAATGCAATGTATAATCACATACCACACCTTTCTCGTTTTCTTTTTGCCAGCAGAAAAGCCATTTCAGATATTCTAGCCTGACATGGAGCCTTACAACAGAAAACCTTGTGATATAAAAGTGACTTCTTACCTTCATCTTCATCGTCATCTACGCCATCTCCATCCACCTCTCCATCAGAATCAGAAGCTTCCCTGTCTTCCATGTCATAGCCATCCAGGTAGGTGAGCTGTGGCAGCAGCTTGAACACACTCTCTCTGTAGTCATTCAGGTTTGTCACTTCACAGTTGAACAAGTCCAAACTCTTCAGGTTATCCAGCTTTTTCTGGTAATTGAATAAAGTGAGTAAAGTGGTAAACGTCTGCAGTTAACAGTGTATAATACCAGTTAAGATCATTGTCTGATACAACGATCAACTAGTAGACCCTTTACACAGAGTCGGTTATCATTTTAGCATCTCTGGCTGTATTGGGAAATTGCACAAAGTATTTTCTTAAGAATTTGGATTTTCACCATTTTTAGCAAGATCTGAGTATTTACTTTGTCTGAATTATCCAAATAGACTTTGGCATTTGATAACTTACTGTCGAGAATGTGGATGCTATATGACGTAATTTAAAATATATTATTCTGGTAAACACAGAAGGTCTCTCCTGAACTTGCCTCAGCGCTAGCTCCATTATATGATGAAGTTTTACAATAGTTAGTTTAAATATTTATATCAAGATCTATAGAAAGGACCCTGACATATATGAAATTAATGAAATGTAATTATTTATATTCTGTGCACTGAGTTAGTACAGATGACGATCTGATTACAATAATTAAAAAATGTAAAAGAAAATCATGGCTACAGGTTCCAAATGTTTGCCTTCAAATTTGAACAAGGGAGAAAATAACAAAAGGCAAACATTTTGTAGCTAGTTAGTGTGAGGAATGTTGTTTCTAATTAAGCTGGAAACACATACCAATGGTTCCAATGTGCTGATGTCTTTCAATTTGTTGCCGCTCAGGTTTAGATGTGTGAGGTTGGGTAGTTTCTCTGCTAAAACATCAAGGCCGCCACTGATTCTGTTGTCACTCAACTCCAGCTGAAACACAGCAAAAGGAAACATTAGATCACCTGATGATGCCTCTCTCTTCAACATAACTTCTTTATGTTGAGCAATGGAGGTGGAGCTCCAGCTCTACCTTTTTGAGTTTTCCTAGTTTAGGCAGGTTGGACACTGAGATTAAGCCAACATTTATCAAACTGAGGAACTCCAGGTTGACAAACTCAGCTGTAAGGCCTTCGATTTTTCCTTCAACTGATCGACAATTGTCGAGGACAAGTTCTCGTACCTGAAAAACAAACAAAAAAAAAAAAGTATTATATTACATACAAAACGCTTTAATCTTCAGTGATTTATACAGTTTGTCCAACAAAAAAAGTACTCATAATAAAACTCAATTCTTAATATCCTAAATAACTGAAAATATTTATTATGTGCCTTCTTTGTTTATATAATTTTGTTGAACTAAATCATTGAGAAATTGAGCTGTCAAACAGCATGAGCAAAGCGTGTATAATGGTGGATGTTGTTGTTTAGCACAGTGAGTCGGTGTGAAGTCATTAAAGGCATTTTGGAGTTGCTATAAAATATTAGAAAAACAAGTCTGAAGGCGGAGTTACTTTGTGACAGTTAAAGCTAACACTCGTTGCGCAAGTCGGTGATGGACAAGCAAATAAACAAACGGAAAAAGAAAAAAAAAAAAAAACCCAAACGTCGCTCAAAAAAGTTGTCAAACGTCGAGATGTCTCCAGTAAAAAGCCGCAGAAATGGACACTGCGTCTCCGTCTAAAACAACCTCCGTCTCATTGTGTGCCCCGTTTATCCGGGCACGGTGGCTATCGCATTGATTTCTCTGGGAAAAAAAAAAAAAAAAGGAGGGAGAGCTAAAAAAGCAGCTGCTTCCCATGGCCTGCTGATGCAGTCACTAATGACAAATGCAATGATTTTTGTGAGCTAGCTCGCTACAGGCTAGCCATTGCCCCTTTTAACGCTGCCGTGCGGTAGAGGAGCAGCTACAGAGCACCGTCTGCCCGCCATTAGCCAACCCATCAGCAACGGAAAGGATTGCGAATACACCCTTATTACAGATTTCCTTTTTTGCTCTCGCTCTCTTTTCGTTTAAACCAGCTTTTCATGGGGGAAGAGGAATATTCCTTGTCGTCGAGCGAAAACGACCGATGTTGTCCAGTTTGTTACTGGGTAGTGCATCGTTTTCAGGTCGAAGTGGCGAAGGAAATATATTGAGAACGGAAATCTAGTAAAAACAAAGATGGAGACAGTTCCTTTCTCCCAGAGCTTCAAAGACGACAGAATGACAACATGGCGATCCCCGAGATACAGTATGCCGTTCTCTGAACGCTTCAGTGGCGAAAAAGGGGTTGTTTAGAGAGACTAATTATCTCTATTTGCACATTACACATGATTATTTCCGATGTTAAACTTTGTTTTAATTGGTGCATGGGTCGAGAGGAATTGCCGACTGTCGAGTTTTTCGGTGCCCACGCATCAAGCGCGGTTCGCCGGATCCCCGTGTCATTCAGGCAGCCCGGCTCAGGTTAACAAAGCCGCAGGTCGACAAATTGACTCGTTTACTTGCAAACGTCGTCATGTTTATCTTAAATGATAGCCGTGGAAGAGGCAGGAGAGCTGTGTTTGGTGTTTTAAGGTGGACAGTGTGATATATTCTGCTGTCTTTGACCAGCGTAGCGAAGGGGGTAATATGGCGGGAACAAAAATACTAAGTTAGAGGGTCTGCTGTCTTGATGGCTCCTGCTCACCAGACTTAACCAGAAAAGTATGCAATATTTACTGCCGTGTTAAGGCGAGGATGTGAAAATGGGAACGTGGCTATTGCTCAGGAGAGTAATCTATTTTAGGGAATTAACTGCCGCTGCTGCACTAAACTTGGATCGCAACAGCTTAAACATGGGTTTAAAACAATTTCATGGTTACATGAATAGTTTGGCTGTTTGCTGTAGTTTGTGTGGAAATACCTCCTGGCTGCGGTTTACAGTAACAGTGGCATAAAGTGGTCAAGGTATGGATGACTCGTGGACCAAGTGACTGTTTTTTGTTGTCGCTGCTGAATCTGGCCATTTGATATTAACGGTGATCGGCGCTGTGCAGAAATTTCAAGACATGACTCTCGATCGGCGATGGCCCCGTTTACATGGTACAAAAACTAAAAACCAAAAAACAAACCCCCGAAACGCCTTGAACTTACGAAGAGTATTTGCATTTTTTTTAAAAGAGCCCCGTTTTAGCAGTTATGCTAGCAGCAAACATGGCTTCCAAGGTCTGTATAAAATATACCGCTCTGTGAATGCCAAACGCGGCGCAGGAAGCAAATTTCATAATATATCAGCGTAAAAAGAAGTTTACTAAATGTGCTACAACGGTGGAGTCGAGCTGAATCGTGTGTACCACTGACCGAGGAGGCTGCGAAACGGTTAAAGCACTGCAATTATACCAGCAAGCTGAGGAATCGCCGTTTCAAAGTAACGATTGAATATAGCTTTTCTCGTCTCATTGCCCCCATACGCCCAATCCAGAACAGTGTGGAGGCTTTAGCTTGTTGTGCGAGTGTTTTCCGCCCCATTATAAACGACAAAGATAATCTAAAGCCCATGTGGTCACCATTACGTTAGCCACACAGGTCACTCGCAAAGCAGAAAAAGTAGCAAGCTAGCTAGCAAGAGGCTAGCCAGAAAACTAAGGGTTGGTTTAAAAAAGCACGACTCACATCAGACGGTGTCCTGTTTCTTAGCTCCAAGTGGATCCTCTTTTTCATGTCCATCTTGCCCTGTGAAAGTTAAACTTTTCTCTCTGGGGTTTTGGTGGGCTCTTCAGTCCAAAGGCAGAGATGCCCTAATGGAGGGAGAATATAGGACTGTATAATGAACTGAGCCAAACGCTAAGTTAGTCGGAGAGAGGAGACAACCATGGAGGGAAACGGGACTGAAACAAAATATATGCTCAACAGCGCCATCTGCGTCCAGAAACGCCCATCACCTTTATAAAGCCATTGCAGTCACAAAACATGACGCTGCCCCGTAACAGTGCTATGGTGCAATTTATGTCTGCGAGCAAAGTACTGTACTGTGTTTAGTGAAGACAAGAGTGTTTTGTCTGCAGGCTCAGAGAAGAAGTGCAGAAACATGTGTACACTTCATACCAAATATCATTCAGACCATCAGGTGTCCAAAAAAAAAAGAAAAGTCAGTCACACGGCGAACTTCTGTTTATCTGTCCGACTTCCCAAGTTAAATAGCTTGCAAACTTGCCCACGTTTGATTATATAGACAACGCCATGTTGCTATTGTTTTATTGAAGTGTTAAAGTATGGCCATGATCCATTTTAGGAAGAAATTCATGTTTTGATTAATATTCAGACCTGTTGCCTCCCAAAACTAAATGGCTTTTATTTTTGAATGAAATGGTATAGGAAACGAAGACACTGTATTCCTTGAGAGGATTTCGTTCAATAAACTGTATAATGCATAAGTTGTGTTGTGCTCTATTGGTTCATAAACGCCAGATTCTTTACTCTGTTTGGACATACTGTTAGAAAGGAGGGGGTATATTTGGTTTGCAGTAAAGAGAGCATTGTGCATGCATATGGTAGGCTTGGATATCCCTCCACCCCAACCCCCTTGACTTCCTGAAACACCAGATTCCTCAAGAAATCTACTGAATTGTTGATTTTTATTGATTTTTTTTATTTTTAAAACTATGAATCAGCAATTATATCCTGGATATTTCTCAAATGATGTATATATATTTTTTAAGTCATTTGCACCATAAGGGTGTTGCACTGATGGGCATAAAGTTTACTTATAATACTGTACACCATATCCATTGATAAGGGCCCGCTATGCAAATGTTCTGTCTTTTCCCTGTGAATGTTACACATACTGTACACTGTATATAAACTATTTTTAAAATCAGCATCTGGTAGTTGGGAGGGCACACCAGGAGATGGCACTGTAATGTCTTTTTGACATTTCTCAAACTTCATTGTGCAGCAGCAGGGTGTACCGTTCTGTTGTTGTTGGGTTATTTTATGAATAATCTATCAAGATGCACATACTTGGGATGAGTCAATTCTTTTGTCTGTTGGATTTTATCAGCAGAAAACGTCACTCCCCTTGGAGATTTGACCAGCTGGAGGTCCACAGAGATACTGGTGTTCCTCTGAGATGTTTTTGCAGTTTTGAATTTGAGTTTGTGCAAATCAGTTTTTTTTATTCCCAGAGATGAAGATTGCAATATTGTTACACCACGAGGAGTTCGACAACATAGGTGAAGGTATATATTTTTCTCAGCACCCGATGGTTCAAGCATGAAATATATACAACACAAATCAGACAATTCCTGGGATATACTAACCTTTCTCTGACTATAATTTTAGAAAGTGTGTGTGTATGTGGATTGCTAGCAGCAACTTCAATACACAAGCAAGTGAATTTAACAGGGGGCCCTCAACATTTCCCCAACAGTGCTGGAGGCAATTGGCGGTTGGTTGTTATTTACTCTGCTGGACAACCTCTTTCACTGTGTGGCTCAAACACACACATCAGAGCTCAATGTGCTGTGAGAAGATTGAGAACACACCCTACCCTTGCAGTTCTCCATCTGTAAGATAACATGGGCATGCCTGTATTGTAGTCAGACAGGATTTCTAGCTTGGTCTCTGTCCATAATGGTAGCTTTTTAAAATAGTAGTACCCCAAGTACTATATGGCTTCAAAAAAAGCTTTAAAAAAAAAAGAAGAAATAAACAACAGCAACAAAAACCATTTGGCATTTTTATTGATTGTTATTTTATCATTATATTTCTAAGGAAACATTCCCTTTAAATCATTTTACATTTTTCCCTTGTTTTGTAAGAAATCAATATTAAGCACAGAATCCAGTCAATCTATTATTTCACATATCAAAGCATTTGACTGAAAAAATTTAGATTAGACACTAACATGCCAGCAAAAATAGAAAAGAGCAATTTTTTTAATCAGCAGTCTACTATATATATATATATAAGGCATTTCTCATCCTTTTTTTAAACCAGCATTAAGGAAAGCCTGTATTTATTTCCTCCATTGCTACATACATACAGTATTTTTGCCATGTCACGCAACTTGCTATAGTCTTTTTTCTTTTTTCTCCGTCAGTCCTGTGCCAACTTTTCCAGCTTCACAAATACGATAAGACCATAGCTGCAAGAACTCTCCCAGCACTATGGTAATGGTTAACCAGATAATTCACTTGGGGGTGGGAATAGAAAACAGCCAGAAGTTATTCTGTCTTTTCTGTGCTTGCCCGCCTTCAATTAGTTCAAATCATTCATAGTAGGACTCAGAATGGAGGAGACTGTGCCACAAGAAAATAAAAAGTCGGAATATAAAAATCCCAATGAAGACGAAGGTAACATTTAAAATGACTTTAAAATGACTCTTTTAAGTCCTTTAATATTTACACAGTTAAGAGTTTAGTGATATGGTTATTCATTTACATCTTAGGGTTAGGGTTAGGGTTGGTGCCTTTTGGTCAGCTCATACACAGAAATGTTTTTGCCAGCATCTAACTACAGACAAGAAAACATTTAGTCTGTGTAATCTGTGTACTTACGTTGTTGCTGGAAGAAAAAATGTTGATAATAAGTGTCTTTATATCACCAGTGATTTCCAGATTACTGTCATGAGTTACTGCTTTATACTGTTTTGTGTATCTGATATTTCACTGGACTTATTTTCATAGTTTCTTTGCATGTGGTTTTAAAGGTGGGATTCGTTGCAGGCTGCGAGACAGAGGTCTTCTAAGGAAGAGAAAGGCAGAAGCAGAAGAGAAGGAAACTGACCAGTGGTTTTTTGGGTAAATTTATAGAAAGGCACAGCCAATGTTATTGAAGTGATCCGCATTTATTCATATTTATGCAATGCCCATGATTAACAGTTAAGAATGATGCTTTGAATGAATGTTCTTATGGAACAGAAAACAGAAACAAATGTGTAGTAAAAGCTTTTGCACTGCAAAACACTGTAAATTATCAGCACCCTAGCTGCTTATCACTGCTTTAGTTTATATTGAATATGGAGCAAGAGGAAACCAAAGGTTGCTCTGGTATTCCTATTGACGCCTCAAAGCCAGGTCAAGGACTTTGTACTATTAGCTTTTCAAAAGTATCACAAAGAGCGGTATCTGTGACCACTGCTGGGGAGCTTCATTACAGTGGTTGTGCTTTTTTAGGGTGGAGAGCCAGAGAAAAAGATCAAGGACGGATGAGAAGGGTGGTGCAAAGAGGAGAGGGAGGCCCAGGAAGATGGATCCCATTCAGGAAGAGTCAGCAGTTGCTCAGCAAGCTCCCAGTGTAGTGGTGGTGCCTGAACCCTTTGGGATCCTCTCAGGTCAAACATCAGGCCCTCTGACCTCCTTGGTCTCTGTGGCTGATGACCCACTGGAGTCACGACCATCTTCTATCCCTGCTGCCCTTACTTCTGTGCCCATGTTTGGATCTCTCCAGAGCTCTTTCCCTGATCCTCCAGATCCAGTTAATAAGACTCCAGCTCCTGTTTTACCCCTAGTTGCTGCTCCATCTCTATCTGGTGTTATAGCTAAAGCTCCAGTCCCTGTTCGAGATTCAATTCCAGTTCCAGTCCCAGCTATATCCCAAGCTCCTGTTCCCTCTACAGCCCTTGATCCTCCCCAGGTGGGGACCCTGCACACAGAGTCAGAAGGCAAGGAGGTCCTAAACCAGGTCCTGATTGAGGATGTGGGCCCAGAGGAGGAGGAAGGCATCAAACCATCACAAGACAAAAGTGCTGATGAAGGTATAAATTAGAGGCAATCATTTGGAAAAAATGCATGCTTTAAGAGTTTCTGACAATATGGCATTTATTGAAAATTGGCTTTTTCTCATTATATTAACCACCTATTATGTCTATCTATCTTTTTTAGATTTTAGTGAGAGACCATTGGTCAACATACCTGAAGAAAACAAAATTTTCTCAATTCCAACTTTGTCCTCTTCAACCCTACCACAAGAATATCTCCCAGGAAATTCAATCTAATTTTTAAAAAATACATTTTCAGATATGGCCCCATTTCAGAACAAAAACCAGACCACGTCCTAAGCTGGGTATGCTGAACATAATTTTGGTTAGAGTGCAGACTGATGAGCGTTAAGTGTATGCATTGCTTATTTGCAAAAAAATTCTGAATTCAAACCAAACCTGTATGCTTATTTATTCTTGTTTTGTGCTTCAATGCAAAGTTCATGAATTCTTTTTTGTGCTTTGCATTTAGTCAACAGCAAATTTTGTATGTGTTTAAAAAAAAAAGTAAATGACATGAATCACTGGTAATGACATGTTCGCAACTGTGGATTTATTTGATCAAATTTTGTAAAAGTTGTTTTTCATTGAATAAAACTTTGCTTACATCACATGACTGATCAGTACAGTTTGTGTCATCCATGGTCATGCATCACATTCTTTAAACAGAAAACATGACAAATATATAATGAATTATCAGTTGATTTTAGCATTTTATTCATCACCTTAAAACACTTTTAAAGAATAGAGACTTTCCTTTTGTGACATCCAGAATATTTTTTTCTGCACACAGGGATTTAGCAGGAAATATGATGATGTACTCTCTCTGATTGATTGATTTATTAGTGACAAATTTTAATTGGTAATTCAAATAGACAAAAATAAACCTTTATGGATGCTTTAAAAGGGTTTTTTGCCTTGTTTGTGAACGCACATGGAGCCAAATGTCTGCCCTAAAACCAGACATTGCCCTAAAACCAAACTGTTACTTTGCTGGTATTATTAAAGTTTATCCTAAATAGAAGTGGAAGAATTATTCAGATCCTAAAAATAAAATGTTTCTTCAATATAAACTAAAGCAGTGCATTATTACATAAATAGAAACAGCCTTCTCAGCAAGATGCACTTAAAATTGCAGATTATACACAAGTGGCCCCTGTTAGTATAATGTTATTATATATAATCCTAAATTGTATATTTTAATAATAATCATGAATGAGCACTGAAGTAGTATTTAACGCTGTGGGTTATGTAGCACTGCATACATACATACATAAATATATGTATATATATATATATATATATATATATACGTGTGTGTGTGCGTATGCCGACCAATATTCCTCTCTAAGGTGCAGTAGAATAATACCAAAAATGCAAATACTACACAGCAGTTGACATTGAATGCACAGCGTCTCAATCCACCAGTATCTAGTTATTGTTGGACATTTCTGTCGGCTGCTGGTCAGTATTCATTAATAAAGCTTAAAAAAAAAAAAAAAAAAAAAGTAACTGAAATGACTCTTGGTCGCCCTCTACTGATATAAACACACAGCGGTCGGCGTGGTCATTTGTTAATGAATGACTTTTGCAACATGCATGCCTGATTTTTGTGGAATTGCACACTATTGTTGAAAAAACACTTAATAAATGTACGTGATGTGGAAAACGCATGTAAAAGCCGATATTTCTTACTCGTTGGCAGCCATCAGTCTGTCACAGGAAACACTCATGGTTGACCATCTATAAACAGCTTGGGCTCTTCCGCGTTGACTGACTCCCACGTGAGTCGTCGACGTGTTGTGTGATTGAGTGAATTCAGCAAATGGTTAGTTCAAAGTTGACTCCTGAAGAGTCATCGTCTGAATGTTTGGTAGCTCTTCTGACGGTAAAATGAGTCCTCTGTGCCACTGTTGCGGCGACAGCATCGAGAACCTGAAGCAACAGGTTTCTGTGATGAGGAAAGAAATCAAGAACCTGAGGTACCGATCACAACATTACTGACAGACTCGTCTCCTCGCCAAATACAGCCCCCCCTCCTCGCTCTCTGTTTTTTATACATTTATACTTGCCCTTTCCTCGAACTTTTTATTTTCTGTAATCAATCTGTAGGCAGATGTTGGACAGCGCAGGTCGAGCCCATCGAAAGCAGCTGACGTCCCTTCAGTCTGCGGTGTCCGAGGTTGGGGTCAGTGACGCTGTCAGATATCCACCTACACCACCATCATCAACATCAGCAGAGGCCACGTTAGAGAAAGGTAACCACAGCTGTGTGCCCGTGTTTAGACACATTATATGTGATTGAAAAGAATTGTGAGGATAAAATAAAACAAAAACAATGGTTATAACACGGTATATAACAGTGTTATATAAGTAAGTTTGGGCACCCTCCCACCATTTCCTACTGCTGAGTATTAGAAATATTATTCCCGTGGATTCTGTGATTTTTAGTGTCAAAGGGAGAAGGAAGAAGAGATACGCTACACGTATTCCCCACAGTCAATCATAAATGTGAAGGTGAATCAAGACACTTGCAATAGACCTGAGTCCCCCAGGAATCACTGAAACAAACTGGAGCTTTTGGATTTTCTCTCACCCGTGCAGCACCAGGTGGAGGATAAAAGTTTATTCATCCCAATTTAATGCTTGTGTCAAAGATGATCAGCATTGGTAATAGAATAAGCCAGAGCTTTAACTAATGATTATTGTAATTATATCAAAAAAAGTCAGAGCTTAAGTTGATGTCATGAGACATATC
The DNA here is from genome assembly GCF_900963305.1 of Echeneis naucrates. Lineage (NCBI taxonomy): Eukaryota > Metazoa > Chordata > Actinopteri > Carangiformes > Echeneidae > Echeneis > Echeneis naucrates. Next base: position 18,004,867 of record NC_042511.1, read on the forward strand.
TTCCAACACAGTAGGTAACCCTACTATTACAAGAATGACAGAACCTTGTGCCATTCTTAAAAATTACATCTGGTGAAAAACACATTTTGCCTGTACAATTACCATATTGCAAATGTATCATCTTTGACTCTGTAACATTACAGGAAACATCCAGACGATCCCGATTGGTTACATTAGTTCCTGTTTCTCAGTGAAGAATGGGACACCCAGACAGCCCACCATTTGTGGCCCCTCGAGAGCCGAACTGCGCATTCAGCAGAGTGTCTTCAACAACCCGGAGCACGCTCTGGTGGGCCTGGAGCAATACTCCCACATCTGGTATTCTGTTTACAGTTGGCATGGTTTATCATCATATATTTTGCTGACCCAGCAGCGGCTCTAAAAAGTATAATATTAGGATAATCTCCATACATAGGTACTGTGGTTTCAGTAGGATTTAGATGTTTGGCCACATCCTTATTTCAGACTTGAGGAGTTATCCATGGAGTGGTTGAAAAAAAAAAACAACAAAAACACATGCAAAGCCATTTATAAATAATAGATGTCCTTGAAATGTGGCTTGAGTAAAAAGCAATTTGAGTCTCATACCTGACTTCTCTTTGAATAATGCATTCTTGTTTCCTGCCTCACATTGGATGTATGAAGTCCTTGGAAACTGTTATTGTATTAAATCCATTATAACTCATCTTGATTTGACTCAATGAAAAAAGCAATGAATATGAATGGATAAAGCTCACATTATCAATAACTTGTGGAATTTATGATGTTTTTTTTTTTTCCCCCCAACAGGATAATTTTTCTCTTTCACAAAAATGGGCATCTGAGTTACAGAGCTAAAGTGAAGCCTCCTCGACTAAATGGTCAGAGAGTTGGTGTGTACTCTACACGCAGTCCTCATCGACCAAATGCTTTGGGTCTAACTCTGGCTAAACTTGACAAAATTGTAGGTGAGTGACATCAGTAAATTGTCTCTTGTGCGCATATAAAATTGGGTTTGTAAGGATGTCTGCATAGAAACCTTGCTCGACACCAACAAATGCATTCATGTCTTTATTTTCTAGGTGACACAATACATCTTTCAGACATTGACATGATTGCAGGAACCCCAGTCCTCGATATCAAGCCCTATATCCCAGAATATGACTCCCCCCTGACCAGGATTAGCATTGAATTAGAGCCCTATGAACTAAACACAAACCAAACAAATCTTCCTGCTTTGGAGGGTATTTATGACGACTCAGAAACCGATGCTAAGCTAGGCCTAAAAGGTGAACAAACTGATGATGCAGACTTGGTGACACAACTCTCAAAAGACACATATGAAGCTGATATTACTTTAGATTCATCTAGAGTAATTCCTCAGTTTTCCCTTCCCAAAGACCTATCTGATGTGTTGGAAGGAGTCAAAATTTTTTTGGGAAAAGATGATTTTTGTCAAGTTGAAGACCAAGTTCCAGATTCCTCAATAAGCAAGCCTCCAAAGTCAACGGTGGACCGCCCCTGCTATGGAGAGGATGCTTACAGCACAATAGCTTCCTGGATCAGAGAGCCTCCTGTTGCTAATCTGGAGGTACGCTTCACTCCTCGGGCTGAGCAGGAGCTTGCAGAATTCCTCCCCTCACACCTATCAGGTGAGACAGTCTTACTGTTAGAGTGACAGATGAATGACTCTTAAGAGTTTGTATCATTTGACTTAAATAATTTAGTCCACAAGATGGTGCTATTTTGACAGTGATATATGTGAAAGCAGTCATTCACCACTAGAAAAAACAAACTTGTATTTTACACAGGAGCCACTGAACATACACGACACAAGTTCAACTTTTTGCGAAGTCCAGAGGAAGCAGCTGCTGCCATCAGAGGGGTACTGTCAGCAGACCCACGGTCAGTCTACAGGAGGACCCGCTGTAGCGACAAGCTTTTCTTCTTCACACTGGACACGGCTGACATTACCTGCTGGTTTGGACAGGGATTTGCTGAGGTGCTGCAAATCCGACCTGCTCAGACTGCTGACATCTAAGAACTCATTTGTGAAGTTGTTAGAGCTGGCTATTGTTAATTTTCATGGGCATAGAAACAAAAACAGACAGTAAAAAGTTTTTCACTTTTTCATTTCTCCCCCTCCTAATGTGTATTTATTTGAAATGTTGATTAATTAGACTTTATTAAAATCAGACAGATAAAAATTAAGGCACACATTTTGTGTAGTTGATAGTAGCACAGTATAAACCATGTTCAGCTTTGATGTCTAAATATTTTTTACCCACCATGTCCGTTTCTTTTTCTGAGGTTGGTGGAAGTAAATGGCCCTTTGTCCATAGTATAAATAAAGTGATTCTAAATTTAGTTTCTTCTCTTAATTTATTAGAAATACAATGACTCATTCCCAAACTGACAGTAAATCACTCTAAAGCTATAGCTTCATAATCATGTGTGTTTGAGTCTCAGAGGAAGATGGTGAGAGGACAAAGGACACATTTGTAATGAAGTTGTTGTGAGTTTCCAGGTTGTTCAAGTCAACTATGCAGCTAAAAACTGAGAAACTGTTGTGTGTGTGTATGTGTGTGCTTTTTTTTTTTGGTATTCTTTTTTGGGCTAACCCTAACCCTAACCTTGTTGTGACTAGTGAGTGGAGTAGCTGATGGGAGAAAGAAAAAGCATTGATTCCAGGCCGGAAAAACAAACCCAACTTCTCAAGCAGAGAGCTGCATGAGAAGCTAGTTTAGGACACTTTCTGATGTTTAAATGATGAGATATTCCTCATTAGTTGCACAATAGCATCAAGAAGGTGCCCAGGTTGACCCAGATTCATTCTGCAACTTCCAAAGACACAACTGGAGACACAAGAGAGCCACAGAGACAAGAGACAACACCTCATTATCATTGAGCCAGTCTTGGACGAAGATATTTTTCTTATTTTATAATTGCGTTTTCGTTGTACATTGTGTGTGATGACAATAAAAACATTCTAATTCTAATTGATTTCATATTTAGTTGTGACATTGACGTCCTCTCGGGGGCACCACTACGTGAATATACGTATAACGTCCACGAGTGCGTCAACCGAAGAAGAAATATGGACCAATAGCAGATCGGACGTTTGTGTTTTGAATGAAACGCGGTTAGGACAGTCCAGCCCAGATTTGTTTTTCTCCTTCGGTTTTGTCGATTAAAGTTGGTCGTCAATGTTTGGAAGGTAATGTGTTTTTACATAATTTTTTTGTGTGACTTAGGGGAATCTTGGTTTAGTTGATTAAAAAAAAAAAAAAAAAAATCAGCGCGTGTTATCGTTAGCTAACGTCTCCGGTGATGGCGATGGCAACTGACGTCCTTGCTAAAATTAAGTTTGGCAAAGCACTGAGTGATAATCCAATGTTACTCTGTAAATGCAGTTTAAATCCTGGTTTTATTTGTCCTTATGAATGCATTGAAAGCCCTATTTGTGAGCGAGTACCTTAACTTGACACGTAAAGGCAACACCGTCTTCGTCTCCCAGATAATGTTGACATAAATTGCCTTATCACTGTGCTCAATGCATTTTGCCTGCAATTTGTTTAATCAGCTCTTTTAACACATTTTAAATTGACTTCTTCGACAGTGTTTGAGCAATGTCTTCCAGGAAGTCAAGGTCCGTCGCGGAAGGCTTGGTAAGACATTTGCACCCTATTATGTGCCATTTACTGTTTAAATTTATGAATGAGCGAGCTAAAGACAACCTTTAATATGATCCCCATTTCATATGATTTTGTTGATGCTAGCTTTCTAGCAAACATGGAGAGCGTACTCCTCTGCGGAGCCTGGAGAATGAAACACTGCACCTGTCAACTCCAACATCTATACTGAAATCAAGTGCTAATACTTTGAAAATAGCAATGGTGAGTTTACATAAATGCACAGAAATTCTGATATTTAATAAGTTTGACACTTTTTCTTACTCCCAATGTGTTCTAACAAACAGGGGGATGCTCCTCTCAATGACGCAGAGCCTAGCTTGCACTATCCTCCAACTGCTGAAGTGACACAAACCAGTGCTCCCATGAATGAAATGGCCACTGCTGAGGCTACATGTAGACGTGGAGACATAACTTTTGAATCCTTTGTCTGTCCTGGTGGTGAGGTTGAGATATCAAGCTCTTCGGGGTGCATAAATGGGAGCATTATTTTGCCTGATAATGAGGCTACACATAACACTGAAACTGAAGATACAGTGATATCTGTCAGTATGATAGTGCAGTCATGTGGCCACAGCATAGAACATCTCTATTACAATCCTGAAATGACAGATACTTCAGTTTCCATTGACCTTGACGCATCAGGCTGCTCTGAAGTTCCCAAAACGGCAACGGCCTCAAAGAACCTGGATGACAGACCCCCCAAAAAAAACTCAGATACAGATGTCACCAGACAAAATGATGAAACTATTCCTCTGTCCCACCTGCAGCTTCATGAATCTTTGCACGACAACACTCTAAATTCAACTAATGACCCTGACTATGGTCAAATGTGTCAAGCTGGTCATACTGAACATCCCTGCTGTAGTGGAGCAAATGGTGCTCCTGTCATCACCCCAGATGGTTTTGAAAAACCTTGCAATGGACTAAGTGATATAACCTTCAAATCATTTAACTGCACTGGAGGTGAGATACAAATTTCAGATGACAAACTTGAAAATGAGGCAATCTTTCTACCAGTCAACAACACTGTGACCGCCAGTATCTCATACAATGCTAGTATAAATCTCAGCATTTCAGCTGGTGATCATGATGTGCAAAGCAGTAAAGAACATTTAGATCACCCATACTGTAATAATCAAAATTGCTCATTGGCTTCAGATGGCAATCTTTCCGCTGCCCAGGAAGCATTGCAACGAAGCACTGATGCAATGGGCGAGGTTAAACAGATTAGCTTTGAAGTATCTGATAACCAGACGGGCAGACAAGAAGCGGAAGCATTTGCCTTAATCGGAGTTGGGCTTAAAAAGTCAAATGGCACCCGATCTTTTGAGAAGAGTTTCCCTCTGCCTGATATCCAGGCTGTGATCTGCCAGCCCCCAGATGACAACACAAGAGTGACTTCTATTACACAGCATCAAATCAACTATGACTATGAACATCAAAACTGTGTTTTGGGAAATGAAGCTGTTTTAGATACTCACCAACCAGTTTGCATTGGATCTCTGCTGACTAATTTGTCTTTGGAGAATAAATCTATCAACGGTCAAGTGCAAGAAACATCAAATCATTCACTACATCCTGAGGATAGTTTACAGGCTACAATGCATCACAAAACCAGGTCTTCTGACTGCAGCGACTATGTGGCTTCAGCTGAGAGTTGCCCACCTGTGGAAGTGGAGCAGCATCTGGAACATGTCACTCAAATGCATTCAAACAGTGGACTGACAGAATCTAGCAAGGCAAAGGACAGTGCCCTTGTCTCATCGGCGAATGGACCTGTTCTTTGTAACTCTGCAGAAAACCTTTCTGGCATCTTGAAAGCACTGTCAGAGTGTCCTTCAGTGGCATCAGCTTTGCAGTTTGGAATCCTCAGTCCTGTTGCAAGAAGAGCCTCTCTATCTGCATCAAAGGGTCATAATGAGCCAGGTTTGGACCATTTTTTATCTGAAGACTCTGCTCTTGAGGCTGAAAAGAGTTTGGTAGCTCCTGACCCTGCAAGATTATGGGCAGAGCACTTGGACAGCCCTATGTCACGTCCTCTATTCAACTCTACAGCTTTGGGTTTTAAGCCCCAGTCAGACCCAGTCACTGAGTCAGATACGGATGTGAAGCCCTTTTACTTTCCTCAGTCTGAGGTAGGAAAACCAGTCCTTGACTTCCCATTGATTCCAGATGGCCCCCTTCAGCAGCAACTCCGGCAGATGGCAGAGTTCCTCATCTTAGCATCTGGAAAGATGGGTCCTCCTGCTGCTGCCTCTGCATCTGTTCCAATCCCTGCTGTCATTAGTGTCCCATTGACAAGAACTACTCCTGTAGAATCCCACAGTGCTTGTGTTGGTACCTCTGCTGTGAAACTGGTAGACCACAGCCTCAATACATCTGGCCAGTTTGAGAGAAAGAGGGATTTCTCTGTGGTTGATTCCTGCACTCTTACTGACCCCCTTCTGTGGAAGTAAGTGTTTTGTAAGACATGAGCTTCTTATTTAATTAGCTTACCAATTCTGCTTTTTGTCTTTCTCTTTACGTATTCTTTGTATTCATATGATTTCAGTGTACCTCCAGGTAGCCTAGAGTGTCTCCCCAAACAAGAGTTGGAGCAGAGGTTAAGGTCTAGCATGATCATGGTGGAGGTGTTGGTACAGCAACTGGCTGCAGCAAGAGCACATGGATGTCCTGCAGGCCCTGCACCTTCAGAGCTCAGGGAAAAATTTGTGCAAACAGATCACACTGAACTTAATCAGGTAAGAATGCATTCAGATAAGAGGCCACCAGTGTATATTTTGAACATTGAATAAGTTTTCTAAATTTTGCATTAATAAAAATATGTTTTTATGTTTTGTATAGACCACAATGCACCGAGGCCTATATATGGAGGCTTTGAGTAGGATTAATGAGTTGGAGCTAGATGAAACTTCTCTCCGGAACCTCATTCAGTGTTTGCAAGACACATGGGTCACCATGGTGAGAGACAGTGATACAATAAAAGTCTTTATGAAAAAGTTGTGTCAACCTAACAGTGTTCTTGCATGGCCCTGTGTTCTTACACCTGTACATAAACGGAAAAAAAATAAAGTAAAAAAAATCAATTAGTTTTATGAATCACTTCATAAAACTATGAATGATATTGTATGTGTAAAAATGTGTTAATACACCCAATTTTTTAAAATTTAGTAATAATGAGGTGTATGCATTTGTTCCAACAGACTTCTCTGACTAGTGATACGGATGCTGCCCTTTCCAACATGAAAGAAACTGAAGACATTGTCAGGGAGGACCTCGAAAGGCTTGTTTCACATGTGTGTAAACATGCCTTATGTCATCCTCATGACATCAACTATATTCTGTTTATTCTCCAATCACGATGCATGTCTATTTGTTTGAATTAGCTGACAATTATTCCCCATGTGCTATTTAGTATGGACAGGTGAAGTCTGTATTTGAAAGGACAAAGGAGACACAAACACGAATGATTCAGAAGGTCAAAGATGCACTTCAGCAAACAGAGGATATGAGGGCACAGATGATGGAGGCTCTCGCAGCCAAGCAGATGGTAAGCACAGAGACTTCTTAATTACTACGTGGCCCAATAGTTAATTCTTTAATTGTGTTTTGAAGTGCCTCAGTCCCAGGCAATGCAAAATTATTTTGTGGTTTTGTTTAAGTATTCACAAAGCCTTACTTCTCATAACCAGGGGGTGCACCTTTTGCTGCATTTGTTGTGTAGCAACATGAGATGAAATAAATAATCCTCTTAATAGTGAAGGTTTTCTGTAGCACGATGTGGTAGTCCTGTTCTCATTGACCTTAATATAACCACTATGGTGAACAATCAAATTGCCCTCCATAGTTTTTATGACATTCTTCTTTCAGTAAATTGTATCTATCTTTCTGTTTCCAGGCCTTCAGTGCAATGGACCAGCTGAGGACACATTGTGCCAAGGAAATATCAGAGCTAGAAAAGAGTGTGGGGTCTCAGCAAGATCTACTGGCTGCCCTAAATCAGGTTTACCCAGAACAGGCAAGAAACCTATAAAAACAGTGTTGGCATTTTTTCAGAATAACATCCTTCTGAATGTATCCAATTTAACTTTTACTCTCTACCATTGCAGGTTGCATTAAACCACGCCTCAAATGAAACACTCAACTATGCATCTGAGCTTTTGTCCCACACCATGGATGAGCAGACCAGTTTGATGAAAGAAGTATGTGCCATTTATCTTCTTTGAAAACAAACACATTACAGGCGTAAAACACTATATTTTTAGTAGTTGAAGATGGCTAGATATTGTTGCTGACCTGCCTCTAATTCCACTTGATTTAAATTCATGGTAATTCATTCATATCAGTTTAATATAGATATTAAGTAGCACGCTTTGAGTAGTGTATAATGCTGTATAAAATGTTCATATTGCATTGAATCATATGAATTGTAAAGTAGAATTGTCCTGCTTACATTATGGCCAAATTATTTATCCTGAAATAAATGCATTCCCATATATTTAGGGTTTGACTAGCGGTGGCAGAATTCTTCAATTAACTAGAGACGTTGACTTTAGTTATCAATTGAAACAAAAACAGGGAAAATTAATGTCGTCTTCTTAATTAATCTGCACCCTTAACATTGACACCAGCTTGATATCTGCAGAAACCCTCAAGCTTCCCTAACAGTCTGAATAAAGTAGACTTCACCACTTGTCGACGTCATTAGGTTCATCTTGTCATTTTAATTTGGTTCTAACCAGAAATCTCAATTTGAGCCTGCAAAAGCTGAGCACAAGGAATCAGATCCTTTATGACAGAGTATGAACATCAACTGTATTTTGTTTTGATTGCTTTTTGTTTCTGTGACATTTTCTCAAATGTAATAAAAACAGTTTGCATTCAAATTCACATTATTTTGCCCCCATGTGCAGTGTTTGAATAACGATAGCCTTCACAACTTTACTTTGAATCTAATTTGTGTGTGGTCATCTTTCCAAAGCTCTGCACAGTCAGAGGCCTTCTGCGGACAACTGCTCCCCTGTTCATGAAGCTGAGAGAGAAGGCAGCAGCGGCTTTGAGAGAAAGGGATAAAAATATTTCAGAAAGAGTCCAAGCTAGTGAAGAAAAGGAGCAGGTCAGGCTTAATAATTTACTTTGGATATTTATAGTCCTGTACTACTCTTTCAGGAGAATACAATGGCTTCAAATCATGATTTATTTATTTATTTATTTATTTTTATTTAATTGTACATGTACAACAGATTGAAGAAGAGTTGAACAGGGCTAACTTGAATCTCCAAACTGCCAGACAACAGACTGGTGACTTAAATCTGCAGGTGACAATTCTGACCTCAGGTAAAAACTGAGATAGGTAAACTTTGATTATGTCAATTTCTTCATATGCTTTTTGCCAATAAAGTTGAAAACTATTCTCTCTTTTCATGACACTTCAGAGATGGGTGTGCTACGTCAGAAACTAACAGAAAAAGAGGAAGATAGTGGCCAGCTGGAGAGGAAGATTACAGAGTTGTCTGCTACAGTCTCTTCTACTTTGGCCTCGTACACCTTTTTGGAGCAGGCCCTTGCTTCTGAGACCACAAAGTATGATCCCTGCAACTCTATTCTTATCAATTAAACTAAAAAAAAGCCTCACCCCTATATGGAATAGAGCAGCTAAAACATGTTTTGTGTGTTTTTTTTTTTTTTCTTCTGTCAGATTGCAGCAGTCATGGAAAGACATCCAACAAGCCAAGGACAGAGCAAATGAGTACGTATAGTAAAATAAGGAGTAATGTGTAGGTTAATGCAACAATCTATGGGTAGGAACTTGGTTATCCATTTTCTCTTCTCATACACCCTGTATAGTTAGGAAGGGTAATATATCTTCTGCTGATTGGCTCCCCTCACAGTTGTCCCTCAGTGTACCACAAAAAACAGGAGTTCTATCTGTGCTTGTGTCCAGGTTGGAGATATCACTAGGCCAGTCTGATGAGCGGATCTGCGAGCTCAGTCAGGATCTGGCTGAAAGTGAGGACCGGTGTCGTCAGCTTCAGATCCTCTCACAGTCTCAGAAAATTCAGATTCAGCAGCTCCAAGATGTTTGCACACAACTCAGTGGTGTTCGGGAAATGAATGAGGTTAGCTTCTATAGTGAATAATTGTCACATGTGGTCATTTTTGCTATGACTTTTCTGATATAGACCTGCTTACTATATTTTATCAAATTTTTATATTGTTTTTAACAAATATCAGGGTGCTAGATAAAAATCCTGAGTCATCCTTAGATAGAAACACAACAATTTTTACATGATGATGGTTCTTCATTATCACTCAAAAGCACACTCATACAGTCATGTTACCAAAGGAAGAGCATGTGTTGGGCTTTTCTTTAATTTCCTGTTTTCTGTATCTGTTTGTTAGTTCTTACAAATGGAAAATGAGTTGGCGAGGGAGCAGGTAGCTGAAAGTGAGCGTTTGCTGAGCGCCAACCTGCAAGGGCTGCGGGAGCGGAATATCCAATGTGAAGACATAAAAACAGAACTTTGTCTGCTTCAGTAAGTTTAAGTTGACATCTGTTATATAAATAACTATGTATGTATGTAATTTAGATCAATGTGCATTTATACGTTGCTAAGAAATCTTGATTACATATGGTGGGACACATCTTTCAGCTTGATACCACACCTTTTTTACGTGCATACTCCAGCATTCTCTGTGCTCATCAACAGTATGTGTTCTGCTTTTCATTGTATCTGTAGCAAAAGGCAGGAATTTGGAAGCGAGAAGGGAATAAGTTGTATTTTTCTGTATATTTGATCAGGAGTGAAATTACCCTGTGGGGAAACAAGTCTATCTTCCTCTTTCTCTATGTGCATACAGCTACATTTGAACCGAAGCAAAGCAGGTGTTAGTTTTCCTAGAAATTGTTCAAATTCTGGCTAACAAGGTTTGACATTTTGGTTATATGCTTAGTGATAACTTATCTGTGCATGTGTGATGTAGACATGAGAACAGAAATTTGCAGGAGCAGCTGGAAACAGAGAGATCCAACACTAGTGCAACCAGGCTGGAACTCGGAGAGAAGCTAGCTCAGGCAGTCACTGACATCACTTTGCAGCATCACACACTGCGAGGACTGACCAATGAGCTACATGCTGCTCTCACGGACCAGGTAACATTTGGGAAATGCACCAGACATGTTAGCACCTCTGTCTCATTCTCTCATTGGGCCATGCACAAGTGGGGCCAAAATTATTGGTACCTGTCTGCTTGAAAAAGAAAAAAAATGCTGCCCACTACTCTTGTAGTGGACCTTGTTTATTGAGTCTCAAAGAATCCCCCCCCCCCCCAACTTCTCTTGATGTTTTCTCCTAAACATGCCATAAGAGAGAGATGCCTCATTTCTCTATAGCTATGTCGTCAAACGTTTTTGTTTCCAAGAACATGTATTCGGTTATGAGTAAGTGTACTGCAAACATGATGGAGAGACACAAATTTTGTTCACACATGCTTATTGTCTTACTTTTCAGAAAGCAGAACCACAGAAGGATAAAGAGTCTCAACAAATCCATAACTTAGATTGCAGACACTTCTCCAGCTCGTTTGTTGATAGTATTATGGTTGCATTAACTGCAGAGCTGGAAGAAGATACGACACACACACTCTCTGAACCAGGTACTTTTACTTTATATTTTAGCTATGAGGAGGCGAGTAAAGCTGGTTTTAAAGACAAGAATGAACTTTGTAAAAGGTTTCTACAACTAGCAGCTTTCAGACTGACACAACAGTGCTAGTTAGAGCCATGCCGGTGTTCAGTCTGAATGGATCACGATACATCAACCATGCTTCACGATCTGTTTCTGGGTCGAACTCAGGTCAGATACTTCTCGTACTGGTGAATGCATGTTTTAATTTTGAGGATACTATTAAAAAAAAAAAAAAAAAAAAAAACTATGTTGCAAACAACTTCAAGTGTCTCTGAACAATGTCAGTGACAAAAGATGTTTTATGGAAGGGAGCTATTGATGTCATGTAAAGGAAAGTTAAAAGACTATTGTCCTCGAATGCATTTTAAAAATTATGTTTTGGTTTAATCAATACATCGAAGGATAACTGTAAAATACTTCTATTTTACATTGCTAAAGACTCGTACCGTATTTGAAACAACATGTGTCAGAATAGTTTTATGTAGTTACCGTCTGGGTTATTGGTTGCTAAAACTTTTACACCAATATAAAACGCATCTAATTACACACCTCAAGCCTAGCTATGCGAGGGCATAAATGCCATCCGATGACTGTGTGAAAATTGAAAATCTAAGGTTTAGTTCACTTTTTCTTCAGTTCCAGAAATACCTGAGCCCCAGCATGGAACATTGTTCAGTGAGACAAGCGCCTTCACCCGCTTTCCAGCAGTCACCCCTAACACGACTTCAATCACAGTAGAGCCTGAACTCGATGAGGACGATCAGTGCAATGTGACAGAGCTGCTGAGTGACCTGGGCAGCACTGTGACAGAGCTTGCCAGTACCATCAAGCTGTTGCAACAACGCAAAGACGCTCAGCTGGAGGAGCTGCACAACACAATGTAAGTGTAATTATCTGAAAAAAAAATTTTTCTGTTTTTTTAATAACTTTTTATGGGTTTATTAGTTAATTTTTTATTAGATACCTTTTTGTCCAGTGAAGTTAAATTTGAGTATCGTCTTCCATGAAACATAAAACATTTGCCTGATTTTACTTGAAAACCTTTATTGAATAGAGTAAATTAACAGAAAACTAACTTCCACTGATTTGATACTCAGTTAATTGGTTTATTAATTCCAGTAATCTGTTTAACACCAGATCAGTGAAAGGCTGACAATCATCAAGACTAAGAACTATTTTCATCTACGTTCATTATTTCCTAAATTCATTGTTTTGTAAGGAAAACTGCATCTAAAGCCCTGGAGGAGGCCATTAAACTGATTATTTATTAAAAAAAAAAATAGTTCTAGACTCAACTATTTTGCGCTTTTTGTTTCATGAGACATTAAGAACAACAAATGCTCTTAAATGAGAAACTGGAACAAGTGAATGTTTGTTGTTCATTTGTGAACAAGACCTGAGGTGAAAGACAACTAAAGAAAGATTTCTGATGTAATTTCTTCTGAAGCTCACCTCGGAGGATTGAATCATTGAAAAGGCCCAGTTTTCTTTTGTATTTGACAAATAAATTTGATCTAAAATCCCACATTATTTCCGGCTTTGTTCCAGCTGTGGCCTGCAGGAGGAGCAGCAGGCTGCAGACAGCAAGCATGAGGCTGAAGTGTTGGAGCTGAAGCATCAACTTAGTCGCCTCAATAGTCTGGTTGAGAGGGGCAATCAGGCATTGCAGCAGAAAGCTCAGGTAAGAGATGCAGTACATTTTGGCTGAAGAAGTGCTGACTAATGGGGCTAATCCCATTCAGCTACACACTGAAAATCTCTTTTAAAAAACTCTTTCACTTTACACAGGATGAGAGAACTATGGCAACGTTGTCAGCAGAGATTCAAGATGCTCAGGAAACTTTGAATAAACATAAGGCCGACAATAACGTAAGGCAAAAAAAAATCATGTATCTATATTTCAAAGTCATTTAGGAATACTTTATTTTGCACATTATGTGTGAAAAGAGGCAGATGACTAAATGTCAGGATTTTCACAGGAACTGCGGAAGGAGGTGGCCGAGCTTCGCCGTTCTCTCCAACAGTTTAAGGTGGAGTCTGACTTCCTGCGTAAGGAATTTAGAAAAGCTGGTAGTCCATCAGCTGATGCAGCACATTTCATGGAAGATAATATACAATTATTGAGAGAAGTACGTATGATCCTGTCACTTAGTCAAATACAGCATGGGTGCATTAAATTATTTAACATCTAGTATTTCAGCCTATTACTATTGTTTTTGATATTTGATAATGAATTACATTTTTTGAGTGACTTGTGTTTTTGGTACTTATGTAATTGTGTAAATATAATTTGTATACAGTTTTGTTCTTATACTCTCAGATTTTTATTGAGCCCAAGTGAGCAACAGCTGTAATTTCATTAGGTGTGACGTATAATGGCAATAAAGTTATTTTCTACTCTATCCAGGGAGAGACTGCTGGTTTCATGCCCTTTTTCTCTAACATACATTGCTTTGATTTCATCAAGGTGGAGAGACTGAAGTTGAGTCTTCAGGAGGTGGAGCAAGCCAGAGTGAAACTCCTTGAAAGAGCAAAGCGACATGTAAGTGGTGCTCTATTTACTGTGTTTTTTTTATATATCAGCATTTTTTTCCATTGTCTTCTTTGGCTGTGATCCAGTGTATTCATGACTTTTTAATGTCTCATAGCAAATGATTCATCAGAGCAACCAGCAAAAAAGTGAGAATGAACTTCAAATGTTAAACAACATGATCAATAAAGTCAGAGAGGTGAGAGATACATTTTATTTTCTTTCAATGTTGTTTCACATCTTTTATCCTCAATAGTGTGGCATGTTTGGTATGGACATTAGGGGTTAATAGATGTTTATATTCCTCCACACAGACTCTGCTGTCTCTGCCAGAAATTTTGAAGAACTGTGAACAACTCCAACAGCTTGTTGAATATATTGGCTAATGGCTTTATCACTTGTATTCAAAGTATATATAAGTATATATATATGTGTGTTGTGTTGTAGCTTGTCTTGGTTGTAGGTGCTCATATTTTTAGTGTAATAAAAATAATTATTCTAAGTCTTACAATTTGCCTTTGGTAATTAAACTTGGTCTTTTTTTGCATTTGTAAGCCAAAGAAGGTGTTAGATTTAAAAACACCCTGTTTTATTAATTTTTGTCTCTACTATAGTTCCACCAGAAAGAGACAGGAAGGTAGGAGGGGAGACAGATGAGATGGCATGCAGCACAGGGTCGTGGGTTGGACTTGAAACCCAGCTGCTGTAGTTAGGACTGAACTTTAATGATAAACACTCTTAATTAAAGGTGAGCCATATGGCTGCCTAAGAACTACTATCTTTACAAAGTATTGCAGTCATACTTAAATTTACTAATCAGGCAACAATTCTAAATTCAGATTTTCTGGCACAGCAACATTTTCACAGAAAATATGCCCTGTTACTTAGTAAAACCAGTAGCAAAACTTTCCCTCTAAAATTTCAACAGATTGTGTTGTGTTGGGCATTGTAATTTCCGTCCTTTTGAGCCGTAGCACAATATAACTGCATGTTACTTGTTTTTTATGTAGTAAACTGTTGACAAATGATGCACGCCACTGTGGGTCATACCTAATTAGATGTGTGCTTCTTACTTTAGATATTGATCATCAAATTTTACATTATACTTGTACCTTATTCTTTCCATTAGAACCTGCTACTAGACTGTAAACAAAACTGTAGTTTATCTTGCAATGATCCACCAATGTAACTGTCATTTTGATTTAGATCTTGTGATGATAAAGTCGCATAATTTGACTCGCACTCACTACAGCTAGCCTCATTGGAGCCACATAGATATTTAGATTTATCAGCACTTGAGAACTAGGACAGAAAAAACAGATCACATCAGTCAACAAAGCTTCTTTTATGAATCTTTTCTAAAAACAAGCATCTTAACTAAAGTGAAGTATTTTTACACAGGTCACATCTTCTCTCACATGCTTACTTTTCATGGTGGAGGTTGAGCGCACATTTATAGGCTGAAATAGTGAGTTACAGGATCCATTTTCTTGATTAGTCAGTCCACATGATAGATTAAATGTGTGTCTTTCTGGTTGTCTGGAAATGATAACTCAAGACCAGTCGCGGCGACTGCTAATACTATGGCTCCAGACAACCCTTCAAACCAGCTGAGCTGAAACAGCATAGAAAGCAATGCAAACACAAGAGAAACCTCTTCATTCCTCTTGGCATTTTGTCTGGATCTGTTGGTCCTTGTTATATAGTATGTATATATTTAACTTTTAGAATATTCAATTGTGATTAACTAATGGCCCATTTTTTTTCTGGGGACAATAAAAAATGATGTCTTATGTGGTACAATTGCTTGAATTGTAATGGCAAAATATGGCAGCGATTTATATAAAAAAAAAAAAAAGTTATTCTTGAAGAACAAAAATGTATATAAATGTTTATTTCCAAAAAAATGAC